>NW_015641420.1:44293-89030 GCF_001515625.1 Sinocyclocheilus rhinocerous
CATAACAATAGCAGTCTATTTATTTAGTGGTCCAAGTTGAAGTCAGTATGTATATTAATAACAATATGGAACAAATATAATGTAATTTAGTGGCGGCAGGAGCTGCGCGTTGCCGGTACATGTACAGTCAGACAAAACCATGTGCACCGTTATCAAAGATGCGAGTGCGCGTACAGTCGTGGAAAACGATGTGTTCGGCAGTTAAAGACGTGACGCGGCACGTCTGTAGAGTGCGCGTCATGGGGAATTATGTGCTCAGTAATTAAAGAGGCAGAGTGGCGTTTCTGTTATTTGGTTTGTGACATCCTTTACGGGAAACGCCGGCGCAAGGCTGCTCACAGCGCTTGGTCACGTGTCGCACCAGAACCATGGGAAATTATGTGCTCAGTAATTAAAGAGACAGGGCGGCGTTTCTGTTATTTGGTTTGTGACGTCCTTTATGGGGAACGCCGGCGCAAGGCTGCTCACAGCGCTTGGTCACGCGTCGCACTGGGTTCCCAACCCTAACCTCGGCTGAGGTTCTAAGCGAGCCGTACTGTTACCAAAATGTGACGTGTAAACCCTGCTGATCACTGATTGGCCGGAGAGAATTGTCACTACATGCGTCATTGAACTTGCGACACGTGACACTAGACCCGCTAGATTAAATCAGCACAGCCAGTGAGGGTCTAACGTAACTTTTTTTGAACGAACACAACAGTTTCGAAGGAGCGCACCTTTTTTTAAACAACAAAATAATGGCTGTTTCGTGGTCTGTTGAGGAAGTACAGACGTTACTCTCGTTGATAGCCGAGGCGCGGATCCAGCGAGAGCTTGAAGCGATGACGTGGAATGAAAAAGTTTTTCAGTAGGTCGCTCAGCACGGCAGTAGAGGTGGCACAACTATAACGACATATCTATAATCCCGCCCACTCTAAAGCGGTACTAAACTGCAGTGGAAACGCAAACCGAGCCGAGCTGTACCATGCAGTGGAAAAGCGCCATTAGTGATGCTATCCCCTCACAGCCAGAAACCCAACCTCCAACCCTATGCAAGGAAAGTCCTGGTGTTCAATCCTTCCTCCCTTCCTTACCGGGGCGCCAGTGCCCGTCCCAAGGGCAGAGCTTAAGGCCTGGTTTCAATTTTATGCAAACCTTATCTTACAAAACAATAACAAAACCATATCTTAAAATGGATTACACCTCAACACACACATACACATTGTGGAGCTTTACCGAACCATCAGAACGACAGGGTGCATACAAACATATGCATGCCTGTCAAAACATCATTAGTTCAGTTTTCAAGGCCAATGTGAATGTGTGTCACAACCTGCCGTTTAAATATGATGTGGTACGCAGAGGTTTAGACAGCAAAGTGGTAGTCTTTTCATAGTCAATGTTTCTCCCGCTGAAAGATAGCCCATGAGCGTCTCTTCAACGGGAGGCATCAACACATACCCATACTCGCACCCCCCCCGCTTCCATGGAAGGTCTAATCTTGCCGTAGTGCGAACCATAACCTCCATAAGTTCATCATACGTGGGGAAGTAGGACTCCATTACTTCCTCGTCCTCCACAGTTCCCTCCCGCTCTTTCTGGCTGGAAGCCAAAAAAGTACTGTATGCTGGATCAGATGACGTGAGAGACAGTACATCTACATCCAGCAGCTTGCTCGAGGTTGCAGGGGAATTAGAAAAGAACATACTTTTATTAAATTCCTTTGCCAGCTCCACTTGCAATCCCCATGATCTGAGTCTCTGCTGAGCCTCGGCAGCAGCAATTCCCGAACTGCAGGGCGCAGACTCCTGTCCTAATTCCCTCGAGAAAAGGGACTGATGTGAATGATGAAAAAGCTTTGCAATCTGCACAATGTGACCCCTCGAGGTCAGAGGCATGATCCTCACCGAGACAGAAAATGCACATTTCCTGAAATGCTTGCTAGGGGGATCCATTATTACCTTGACACGCTTACAGACAAACGGCTCCTGAAGACAAAAAACGCTGATGACCGGTACTACAGGCGCCCTTTTATACCAGTGGTCGCGCTGGTAGTGATGTCACAGACTGTCGTCGGCCAACTTCTTTGTCGTGTTTGAATCACGGCTTCAGACACTGGTCACGCTGAGGCATTCCCCATAGTGTCCACTAGAGGACGCAGTGCGAGTTCCCATTCGAAGGGGAAAATATTTTGATTTTAAAAATATCATGACAGTTAAGCACATTTACAACCCTCATTTAAAAATCTCATTCTTATTACTCTAATTGAAAAAAAATTATTATTTAAATTATAAAATACAATTTGAAGTATACTTCATGGTAGTATTTGTATACATTACTGAATTTACTGTATTTTTTATCTACAGACCTTCACCTTACAGAGTCAATTCCTCCACAGGAGACTGATCCTACAGATTTCAAGAGCAGGTTTCTCAAGAAAATACGAAAACTTGGAGAGGTACTGGACTTTTCGAGGTTTATGTCAAATACTGTTACTTTTTCCTTCAAGTCAAATAAAGGAGCATGTTCATGATTCCTACTGGATACTGTATTTGGAAATGTTTTTATATAATTCATAGAACCTAGATTTTAGTTCCCAATCAGTGTTGTTCTAGTATTATTTATATAATAATATAGTATGTATTCATATTTAGAATGAGCTTTTATTTAGTTTTTATTTTAAGCTATTTTAAGTTTTTATTTTAGTTTTAGTATTTTCTTTAATGTCCATTTGTATTAGTTTTTTTTTTCTTATAGATATTTCCATTTATCTTTAATCTAATACATTTTCATATTTATTTTGGTTTAAATTAAGTAATTTTAGTACTTTAAGTTATTTTATTTCATTTATTTGCTAAGGCATCATTTCATTTTTGTTTTTTAAGTTTTTTTTTATCTAATATTACATTTTTGGTTTATTTCAGATTTATTTAAATTAACGAAAATTATTTTTAATTGATTTTTATTTTAGTTTTATTTAACGATAACAACACTACTGATTACCAGTAACCCCAGTATAACTTATTTAAATAAATTGTATATTATAGATTTTATAGAAATTTCAATAGGAATATAGGAAAAATTCCATTAGAATTAGTGATTCTGGAAATCTGGACCAAGTTAAACCAATCTCACTCTCGATTCATTCACACTGAGATCCCCACATTCCCTCTCATCCCACCTAAATGCCATAATCCCTTGTCCTTGATTCATTACCTGTTCGTATTGTTCTTTATCAATCTTGTCCAGGGTAACTTTGGGATGGTGGAACTGTGTCTGTACGATCCTAAGGGAGATCAGACAGGTGAGCTGGTGGCCGTCAAATCTCTGAAAACAGAAAATGAGAGCAGCAACCTGAGGAGAGAGATCAGCACCATCAGAAACCTTTACCATGAAAACATTGTCAAATACAAAGGCATCTGTAATGATGAAGGCAAGTCATGAGCACACCTACACACACACAAAGCCCTGTTTACACACAGTATTCACATTGGTTTCTAATCTCTATGACTATATACCTTAGTTACAAACAAATATATACCCCATTTATATATACTTACTGTATTATTGCTTGGGGTGAATGTGTGTCACTTAGGAGGAGCGAACATCAAACTCATTATGGAGTATTTGCCTGCTGGCAGTCTGAAAGAATACCTGCCCCGTAACAAATCCAACATCGATCAGAAGAGACTGCTGCTTTATGCTCTTCAGATATGTCAGGTAATATAGCCAATACAACAGTTGGCTATAGATATAGATAGCTTTTCCCATGAGCTATGTTTTCACACTAAAGCTTTCACATGCCACTTTTTGATATTTTGTATTCAATGCAATTACATACAGATATTTTGATTTGTGACTTAAGTGTCCAAATAGTTTTTAGGCTGCACAACAGTAGCGATCACTATGAATAACTGCCATCTTTTAATATAAATATTGTGTTTGTCAGGGTATGGAGTACCTGGGATCTCAGAACTACATCCACAGGGATCTGGCAGCAAGAAACATCTTAGTGGAGAATGAATCACTTGTGAAGATCGGGGACTTTGGTCTGACTAAGAGCATCAAAGATGATAAGGAATATTACAAAGTGACTGAAGAACAGGACAGTCCTGTGTACTGGTAAAGCAGCACTCATTCCTGCTTATATATCTTTGATTATTTTAATCACTATTTAAATCACTGTTTGAGTGTGTTGCTTTTAGATGTGTTGAATATTTCTGTAAAAGACAAATGATTTGTACATCTGAAAAGCTATTACCTTCTCCCTTTTAATTCAAACGCCTACCATGATGACCTTGAAAATGCAACAAATTATGTTTTATGAATATTGTCGGCGTTGGTTGCAGCAGAAAGGAAACCGGATCCATGTGCAGCAGTCGTTATTCAGAACCTAACATAAAACTCTAGAATAGGGACAAAACAACCAACTTAACACAACGTACAACTGACAATAAACTGAAAGAACCACAGGGCTTAAATGGACAGGACAAACAAAGGGAGAACCTAACTAAAACACACCTGAACTGAGGAACCTAATCAAGTCAGTAGCCATAGAAACAAACAGGGAGAGAACGGAGGAGAACTGAACTAATTAACAGACTAGGAGATTAACAAAGAACCTCAAACCTGAACAGAACAGAGAAACAGAATAAAAATAAACTAAACCAGAACTAACAAACCAAAACCATGACAAATATAGTACTTTTTTAAATCATATTTATAAAGCTTATATATATATATAACATTTCTACACTTTGGGGTCAGTAAGATACATTTTGAAGGTAATATTTTTATTCAGCGAGGATGTATTAAATTGATTATAAGTGACACTAAAGACATTTATAATTTTACAAAAGATTTCTATAAATGCAGTTAAAATAAATAATAAATGATAAAATAAATGCAGTTCATTTAATCTTTCTATTCATCAGAAAATCCTTAAAAAATGTATCATGGTTTTCCACAGAAATATTAAGCAGTGTTTTCAAAATTGGTAATAAATGCTTCTTGGGCATCAAATCAGCATGTTAGAATGATTTCTGAAGGATCATGTGACATTGAAGACTGGAGACTGAAAAATCAGATTTGCATCACGGGAATAAATTACATTTTTAAATAGTGGGAAATAGAAAACTGTTATTTTAAATTCTTACTGACCACAAACTTTTCAATTGTTACATTTATCTTTATTTTAGTTTTTATTGTTGTTGTTATTCTGCAGACACTACCTTTCACTAATTGTTTTAAAAAAAGCATGTGTTCAGCATGTGTTTTTATGTTTGTATGTCCATAGTTGCACTGTATATTTGCATAGACGTCCACTGAAGGTCCTGCTAAACATGGGTCATGTCTTCTGTCTGTGTAGGTATGCTCCAGAATGTCTGATTAATCGGAAGTTCTATAAGGCATCTGATGTTTGGTCATTTGGAGTCACTCTTTATGAAATCATGTCCTACTGTGACCGTGAGAACAGCCCTCCACAGGTGAGCATTACAAAGCTCATACTAACTTATTTGAATACATCAGGTATTACAATCACAGTGACTCATTTGCTAATTCCTGTTCTTATATGTTTCTCTGGTAGGTATTCCTGAAGTCGATTGGCCGGTCTCATGGGCAGATGACCATGACCAGGCTGGTAGATGCTCTTGAGAAAGGCTGGAGGATGCCGCGTCCAGATTCATGCCCTGAAATGGTGAGATATTTGACCTCTGAGAAACAGCCTCCCTGATATCATTATTATATCATATTATATTATGGGCAGTTTCTTCAAAAGATGTGTGTCTGTGGCTGCAGGTGTACACTCAGATACGCAGGTGCTGGAGTCACGCCCCAGAAAACAGAGTGGACTTCAATAGCCTAATCAAAGAGTTTGAGTTTTTCCTCACTAGAGAAAACATCTAACTTCCATTCATCAGATCAGATCCACCTACAGAATTCAGATGCATTTTGTATTTGTATGTATCGTTCTCATTATACTAAGAAAAATTATGCACATTACTTGCGCTTCAAATCTTTGCCAGTTAATCATCTACCTCCAAAAACACTTAACACACCGCTTAGCACTCAACAAGTATCAAGTATTAAAAAGGTTCATTTTAAAAAGCTGAAGCCACATCAAATTTACGGCCAGAGTTACTAACAGCTTACACCAGTGCAAACCCTCTTCAGGCATTAAAAAACTACTGTCATGAAAAGGCATGGGCACAGTCATTAGGCTTGTTCGAGATGCATCGGCATTGCACAGAACGACCGCGAGTGTGATTAGCGAGCAGACGACTCTTAAGCTTTTAAATCACTCTCACCGTACGTTGATGTCACACGCCAATCGGTCTGCGCAGCGCTGATGCATCTAAAACAAGCCTTTTTTGCGGCTGACCTTATTGCATATGCATTTGTAGGAGTTTCCCTTTTAAATGCAAAATTTATGGTAGAAGAGTATTTAAATGAATCACGCAATGTGATTTACTAAGGTTTGAGCTAGTCAGTTTACAGTGGTATTTGTGGCATTATCTAAAGCCCAAAAAAGCATGTCTTAACCCATTTTGCGCTTGACATGACACGATAGTTGCTAATTTGCTCTGCTCTTGGTAGATTGCATTGGTCATTATGGAAATTATCTGGTTGTGTCTGTGTTCTTTAATTTTCTCATTGTCAGTAGATCACGCACAGAACTTTACATTCCTATTGGCGCTTTTATGGGATTGCGATTTCATGCTAATTTGCCTTGATTAGTAAATCTGGCCCATAATGTATAAAAATACATGAATTGTTTTAATGAAAGAAAAAATGCAGACGTGCCTTAATATCACAGGAGACATATTTGTTAGGAGTGTAACGGTACATGTATTCGTCCCGAACGGTAATGCTTTCGGACGACAAATACAGTCAGTCATAGGCCCTGTCCCAAATCCCACCCTAAACCCTCGCAGTCTTCCTCTGAGCTCGAAGAACTTCCTGCTTTTTTTTTTTGCAATCCGCAGTGTGGGAAAGTTTCGGTTGACCGGCTATAATCGGAACCGTTTTTTTTACCAGGCAGATCAAGCTCACTGTACACTATGCTCAAAATACAGGAAGACAAATATGTGGGGGTTTATATGAATGTATATAACCGACTTCAGAAATGTTTCAATGGCATCTTCTTTTCCTCTTACCTCCATATAATACATATTAAAGTAGTGTTTATAAGCGCAGGTAACCGAGGAAACTCTATATTGCTGCTGTTCCATAGGTGCCACCTGCTGTCAGAGAATAAATTAGCATTTTCATTCAGTCCATCTGCAGTTGTTTTGTGCAGGTGTCTTGTGTAGCATAATTTCACAAATCTAAAATCAGACCATTCTGTTTTTGCTTGAAATGATACAATCTAATTCAAATCAAAAACAACTGCTCATGCTACATGTGTGTGTAGCACTACTGTCTGTTCAAAATAAATGAAAAAATGAATTTCCTGTTGATCGAACCGTGACTCAGAATCCGAGGTACGTACCGAACCGTGACTTCTGTGTACCGTTACACCCCTAATATTTGTTGTATTTTACTGGACAATCTATAGCTGCTTTTCCACTGTTGGGCTGAACGGTTCTAAGAACTGTAAGAAACCAATTACCGTATTGTCCCGAATATTAGACGATGTTTTTTTCTTGGAAATACATCTGAAAAAATGTGGTCGTCTTATATTCGGGCCAATACGGTATGTTTCCACTTCAGCTCTGTTCGGCACGGCGTGATTAAGAACCATTCTCGGCCCAAAACCGTGCAGACAGAATGCGTGTAGTGATGTCGCCACTCAGGATTGGTCAGTTGTTTGTTGTCTAGCTACTAGTTTCTCTATATAGCTGGCCAAGCGTGCTATTTGAGTGAAGCAAACAGAAATATCTGGTCATCCTTCATAATGCAGACGCTAATTACATCTCATATATATACCGTATGTAAACACTTGCATTACCAAGGCAACGACTGACACATTTGTATTACGAGCTCTGTTATCAGCCCCACAGTGGAAAAAGAAACCATGTCCAATGGAATGGTTAAGCGATGAGGACAGTTCAGCCTGATGGTGGAAAAGCACCTTATTACAGACATACATAGATAGATAGATAGATAGACAGATAAAGAGAGATCTATTAAAATGCATGGTGGATAAATATTGTCATGATTGTCATTTCATTTTATTATTTTTTAAATAGTCTTACTGGGTGTTATATTCAGTTGATTGTATTGTAACATTTTTCTTTAATATACTATATCGTAAAAAAACAGTTTTGACTTGTGTTTATATGATCATGTGATATCTTAATTTGTCCTAGAAGTCATACAGTAGGTCAAAGAAAGGGAGTGAGTCCATTCCACCAGTTCGTCCATTTCTCGCTCCCAGTGTTCCTGCTCATCTGGACACAGAGCAGGACCAGGAATCTGGGGGGTCAGCAGTTCTAGTGGGACACATAGCAGAAGGTGAGGTGGGATCTGGGTGTGAGTTTGGTTCTTTTAAAGTGGACTCAAGTGTGAAAACACCCTGAAAGAGAACACAGACTTATCTACAGGAGGAATCACCTGGAGATTTGCACTGCATGTAGAGTTTTCTCATGCGTTCCATCCGGGTGGGTTCCGCTTTGTTTTTTTTCTTTGGAAGCTTCTGAACAGGGCTGCACATAATGACCATAAAACTTAGAATAACAATGTTTAGAGTCTTTTACTGTTCTGGTGTTTATAAACGTGTTCCAATATCAAATAGTATATATGTAAAGGTAAAGCAAATTATATCCACTGAATAAAATCATAGATTGATTATAGGAAGTGAAAAAATGAAAAGTTTAAAAGTCTATGGAGTGCAATTCTTTTAGAGATACTACACTAATACTTTCTACTCTACTTTTTAATAACAAAATGAGCAAAAATAGTCCTTGCATGGAAGCCCATTTTTGCCATACTGTATAAGAATCATGCTTTGGCAAATCATAATTATGACAAAAGTCATCATTATAAAACAAAAACTTATGAGATACAAAGTCATTATTATAAATAACAGTAATGAAATCAACGGCCATAATTGTGACCAAATTTGATTTTTTTTATAATTATAACTTTTTATCTAATAATTTAGACTTCTTGTCAATTTCAAATTTTTATTTAAATCAAAATGATTTAATGAATGTCAATTATGAAATAAAAAGTCAAAATTATTTCTTTTTCAACTTTTTTGATAATTATGACTACCAATGACTATCTAAGCAAGTTTACAAGAGTCCGTACAAATGGGTATAGAATAATACAGGATATTACAAGTGCCCCTTTATGTCAGGAATGTAAACAATATTTAATTTAAACTACATTTTTAAATTACTTTTTGAGTAATTACTGAGCTTGTATGTAATGAGTGGAAATGTGTAACAACAACTCACATGTTGCACTGTGCTTGAATAAGATGATCTGTCTTATTGACATTTGACTGGACTGCACATCTCTCTGTATAGTTGATGAATTCATCTGAAGCTAAAATGAGGAATATCAGTGAATTTTGGCAGATCATCTCCACATCAGATTATATTTGAGAACATACATCTTGAAGAGATCAACTCGTGCTGCAATAATAAAATTATATAAGAAATACATATAATTATTTAAAATGTACTTATATAGAAGTTCAGATTTTTGCTAGTACTGCAATAACCAGAGTTTCTTTATTTACTTTTATCTACACAGGTTTAAAGACTTATAGGAAGATTTTAGGTTACATTATTTGAATGTTATTTCCATTTAAAGGTACATTTTGCAGTTTAGGTTATTTAAAAAACATGAAATATTCCAGCTGTTGTCCCAATGCCTGTATTAGGAATATATAACTCTCTCTCTTCTCTGAATAACCGAGAAAATATTTATTCAGAATTTACTGAATCTACTGCATAAAACAAAAGAGACAGACAGACAACTGCAGAATATCATTTACACATACATAAATTCATACAGTATCAAATTTATATAACAATATCAAGGCAAGGTCTAATTTAAAGTGGTCCTATTATGCTCTTTTACAATGTCTTGAATTTGTTTTGGGGGGGTGTACTAGAACATGCTCTCATGCTTGAGTCCGTACAAATGGGTATAGAATAATACAGGATATTACAAGTGCCCCTTTATGTCAGGAATGTAAACAATATTTAATTTAAACTACATTTTTAAATTACTTTTTGAGTAATTACTGAGCTTGTATGTAATGAGTGGAAATGTGTAACAACAACTCACATGTTGCACTGTGCTTGAATAAGATGATCTGTCTTATTGACATTTGACTGGACTGCACATCTCTCTGTATAGTTGATGAATTCATCTGAAGCTAAAATGAGGAATATCAGTGAATTTTGGCAGATCATCTCCACATCAGATTATATTTGAGAACATACATCTTGAAGAGATCAACTCGTGTCATGCAGAATGTTTTTAAAGTAAATGATTTGCCTGTAGCAAAGATGGCAAATAAAGCTCTAACATTAGATTTGCTGATACTCTTTGTTGATGTATTCCACACTATCACTAAAAGTACAGTCTAAAAGATCAGATCACTTACATTCGCTTCCTATCAGAAGTTCTGTATTAGTGGTGGCAATTTTCATCCATATGCTGAGATACTTTTTAAAGGCAATTCTAAACACTTGTCTTGTAAAGAAGAGGAGCTGGTTTGTTTATAAAGCCTATATTTTTATGATGCCTATTACAAAACTAGACAGTAAAATAGTAAAAGAGTGAAGATTAGTGGTCTTGTCTCTGCCTTGACTTCAGCCCCACACCTGAAAAAGCATGTTTTTACGAGTGAAAAAATATTGTTTGGAAGTATTGTCATGTTAATATGATTTTTTGTAAATTTTATATAGTTGTAATGATGTGAAAGGTGGAGTTGGTGAGTTATTCTTACCATCCAGCTTCTGGCTGTCCTTAACGACTTGTGTTGATGGAGAGTAGGACAGCATGTTATAAGCTTCCATGGTTACTGATTTCTTGAGCAGTAGGCAAGAGAATGATTTAAAATGATTGTGAATACTGAATAATAGAGTGAATATAGAGGCCGCTATACTATATATGTGCATGTGGCCTGTAACCTGTTGAAATGTGAGAATTTTGCTGATCATGGAAGAGGCTTGTCTTATTACATTTTTTAAAAATTATATATATATATATATATATATATATATATATATATCAGTAATACAAATCCATCAACTCTTGTAACATTTATTTAACATTTCACAATTCCTCATACTTCATTATAATGTGGAAGGGATTATTTGCTCATAATGATGTCTGAGCTCAAATTCATTCCTCACTATTTTTCTTGCAGGGCAAACACAGCAAAGCTGGTAATAAAGCAAAAGCATGTACTAACCTGTCTCAGTGCGTTGTGATTGGCGAACAGCTTAGACAGGTGTTTCAGTACTGCCACGCCCCTTGCCAAAGCAGCAAGTTCCGTCTGCTCCAGTTTAGTTAAGGATGGCGTCAATATTGCCATATCAATTTGAGCCGGATTCAGAACCAGAGAATATTGAACAAGAGGATCGCACCAAACATTTGCACGAACGGATATTGCAAGACATATTACGAGTGGTAACGTTAATGTTTTTTTTTTGGCTAAATCACGTTTTAGATAGGATGTCAACAACCGCTTAAAAATAACTGCATTTACTATGTACAGATAAGTGCATATGTATTATTTTTTATTGTTATTTAATTCTAACATTATAACATGAATTGTTATACAGTTGAATTTATTTATACCATAGTCCAGTGTTTCCCAGGCGGCACATATATGCAAACTCATTCTCTGCCAGCAGGAGGCGCTGTTGGAGTGGTAGAGATCAAGGTTTCCCTGGTAACGGCTGTACACAAAGCAGTGCTCCGCTCAAAAAAACACTGCTTTATCAGACATTACATGCAAGATTAAAGGAAAACAAACGCTGTAGTCCAAACGAGCCGTTCGTTGTAGTTCTTGAAAAGGGATTTTTAAAAAACAAAATATCTCCCTTTGGAGTGGACTTTGAGATTTGTAAGTTTGAAGATCTTTTTTATGCCCAAACATACACACACTGACTAAAATTCAAAAAGTGAAAAAGCATAATAGGACCCCTTTAAGCAAGTTTACCCAAGTCCTTTTAAGGATTTTACGTCAAAACCCGTAATGAATTAATCATTTGCACTCAATCAGTGCTGGAATAGCACATTTTACTGTTTTATAAAAAAAAGACCATATTCCTTAACTTATATCTGTTATCAGTAGTTACCTGTCAGTAACAGCTGTGTCTCATTTCAGCCAGGGTATTATCAGAGTTTGTTTATGAGTGCCTGTGGTTGGTTGTTGGGCAGCGCATTCAGGAATAGACCAATTATAGGTTTGTAAACATTCAGGATGCGCGCATCATGGTTGCAGAAAACCCGGGAGAGATAGCCTTTATGGCTAGAGAATTTCACGGATAGGGTACAAAATAGTTAGGTTTAAAAAGATTATAAATTATATTGATTAGATGTCATTTTCAAAATGTTCTCCGCACATTACAAGAGCTTGTCACCCAGCGATAAGCACTGTTATTCAACGAAATTGACGTTAGAGAGTGCGATAGTCTTACAGATCCGAAACAGGGATGACGTTTGTTGTGGGCGGAGCCTATCTAGAGGCAGAAAATGACGGTTCCTCTTCAGGAACTCGAGCTGCGTCGGAAAACGCTAGGGGAACGCCTTTCAGCGTGACCGGCTCTGAACTCGTGTGTAATCAGACCAATAGATGGGCGAGACGTCACGGCGGGTGACGTAATGACCAGAGAGTGGGATAGTCTTACAGATCCGAAACAGGGATGACGTTTTTTTTGTGGGCGGAGCCTATATGGAGGCAGAAAATGACAGTTTTCAAGCTTCAGTCTATGGAGCCACGGAATAAAAGAATAAAAAGAGGTAAATTTGATTTTATATTTCAAAATTCTGACTTTATTCTCGCAATTCCGAGATTATATCTCACAATTCTAATAAGGAAAAACAACTCGTCATTCTCTCTTTTCCCCTCGGCTCTTCTGGCTTTTTTCCTCAGATTTGACAAACTCACTATTTTTGAGTTAAGTCGAGTTATAAAGTCCGAATTAGGAGATATAAACTTGCATTTGCGAGAAAAAAAGTCAGAATTGTGAGATAAAGTAAATAAATGTTATGTAAAAATGTTAATAATAAGGTTTAAATAATATTTATAATAGTAAGGTTTAAATAATATTTCATGCTGTAACTGTAGGGCTAATACAATACGTCCCCTATGAACAGCATATGTGAATATTATGTAGACCTATTGTTTAAATCGAATTTATGCTTTAAAAGTAGAGTAATCATAACAGTTTTCATCCATAGTATGTCCATTTAAACGTCTGCGTTTAGCTTCAAATGGCGTCTTTGACGACAGTATTCTATAAAAATTATTTGCATTCGGATCTTGACATCAAAAGGCACAAAAATATATTTTTAATTTTATTCCATAGATTTTACCCATTTATCTCCACTTGTTCCCAGTGTTTTCTGCAACCAATATGCGCGCGCAGCTGCAAGTGACGTAACTGTGACGTCTACTCTAAATTGGTCAATACAACTTCCATCAGTGGTTGGCTCATGAATATTAATTGAGTCATGGGCACGATGCTCTGTAACCTTCCTGGAGCGTCAAGTGACGTAATTAATATTGATAAGCTAAACGTATTTTTCTGATAATGCGAGAAAATGCTGCAATTATACTTTTCGCTGAAAGCAATGTTTAATAAAAAAAAAAAAGAAAAGAAAAGAAAAGAAAATGTAAATATGACATTTAATCTAATCATGTAATAACAGTAGGGCCTCTTCTCCCGGGTCTTTCATGTATCTGTGAAAGCTCCGTCAGCCCCACCTGTGACACAAAACAAAACTAAAAACGTATTACTCCAAATATTTTTGCTCGTTTTATATGCGGGAAGACCACTGATCTCTCTCTCTCTCTCTCTCTCTCTCTCTCTCTCTCTATATATATATATGTTCTCTATTATAGATCAGTGGGTAAGATATGAACAGTGTCCGTTACTGATTCTGAAATTTACATTACAAAAATTAATCCACTACATTACACATTTTAAGTAATATAATCAGGCTCATTATTGAGTAATTATTTATTACTTTAGACCTAACTCGTTTATAATATTGATTAAATTAGGATGATCTTGTATATGACCATATTGATATAAAAATGCTAAGAGAAAGAAAATATATTGCACTCGTTGTAATTAACAACATGAAGTGCATTAAACATTAAGGTTTCCCAAACTGGGTTTTGTTAAGGAACTGCAGGGAATTCTTGAGTTTAATGTTAATCTAATAATTAGGCTAATTACATCATAAAAACGTAACATATAAATAACAACAATAAAAATAAAACACTTACTAAAAATATGAAATATTTATTTGTTTACTTGCATGACATGTGACCAGTCAGAGAACAGTGAACATGCAAATGTGTTAATTACTAACGTACTACCTTAAAATCTCAGGGAATACTTCAATTACATTTATTAGGTGAAAGAGGGTTAGTTGACAAAAGAGTTTGGCAATCCCTGCATTACATGTAAATAAGAACGTGAGTTTGTGCATTTTAATGTGTTTGAAAGACAAAGCCTTCTTAAGACATAGTAAAACATGGTTAAATAACCCCACTGATTTATAGTTCAAATAAAAAGTAATGTGTTCATCAGTAGTTGATGCAGTGTTGAAATGTTGGGAAAAAGTTCCGAAAAAGAACTAAAAAAAGAAAATTATGAATAATTTATTTGCTATTGTGAATAATATGTAATCAATAATATCATGTATTCAGTAACAAGAAGGAACTGTAGTGTGATTACGAGTATTTTAAATCTAATTACAAGTACATTTTTGGAATCTTCATTTTGTAATCCAGATTACATGTAATCAGTTACTATCCAGCACTGCGTATGAAACATACAATTTTAGAAGTATCCATAAGAAATAAGTCATAATTTACCTGTGGGTCCTGAAAGAGCTTGTTTATATCTTTCTCGTAACTGTCGAAATACAGACCAACTGTGGCTCTGAAACTATCGGTCCCACTGAGACGAAAGATGATGCGAGAACCTCCTTTAAAAATGATCCGCAAACCCTACAGGGAATGTTTACATGTTCTTAATATTAATGTAGTCGTTTTATACAATTTATTAGAGTAATAACAGTATGCCTGTGACAAATGCCTGCTCAACAAAGAGAATCCACTATATTACCTGATTTCTTGAAATGGTTCCATCCACAGGGTCACCGTACTCAAAATTGTCTGCCGCCTCCACTTGGTATTTCTTTTCCCCCACAGTAAACACTTGCCCAATGAATGCCCTGTCTGAAATCATCAGCTCCAGATCCAACATCATCTCCACAGCCGCATCTAAATCCACTTCCTCATAGTCAAATCTGTGACGTAAAAATATGCCATCAATCTACAAACAAATGTCTGACTAGACTGCATATGTAGAAGGCATCTTTTACTGATAGTGCACCTGATTAGGTAGTAGTTACTAGTTACTAGTAGTTCCTCCCGTAGGTTCTCCAGTGGTCTGTCATAATGTCTTCTACACTTTGCCTCCTCACCGCTAGGATGGACAGCCATGCTAGCACTGCCCACAGCCCATCTTTCTCCCGTATATAATCTGAACCTACGGAGAGAAGAGCAAATAAAAAAAAAACTGAAGTTTTAACTGTTCACTGAAAGGTTCTTTGGGGATCCAAAAATGGTTCTTCTATAGCATTGCTGTGAAAAACCTCTTTTGAAACCTGAGTGTAAAGAACTTTTTCTATTAATAAGAACCTGTTATCCAATAGAAAGGTTCCATGGATGTTAAAGGTTCTTAATGGAACCATCAATGCCGATAAAAAGCCTTTATTTTTTAAACGTGTATCTTGCACAATCTGTTGTGGGTGTTTCTTCAGCTGTGGTCACTTTTATGTCCCAAGGATGAAAAATAATAAGATATATTTTGTTGAATGAAAGTCACATTAAAACTGTATTGTATGCTCAAAATGCAGTGTAGAATTTAGTGATTTATCCTCGTCTTAGACCGAGACTTACAGTCTTAAAATACCAAATTCCATCATATAAATATGATATTGATGTATAATGTTTTAAAATTAAATTATTTATTGAAAATGTTTAATAATATGTAATCATGTAATCAATAAAAAAGTAACTGTTGTCCGATTACGAGTATTTTAAAATGTAATACAGTATAATCTCATTACAAGTACTTCATTTTTTGAAGGTGATTATGTAATTCAGATTACATGTAATCAGTTACTACCCAGCACTGCGTATATGAAACATAACATTTTTAAAGTATCCATAAGAAATTAGTCATCATTTAAATGTTTATTACTGATTTTTGTTTAATTTTATATTTTTAACACAAATTTAAACTGTCCCTCGGTTATTTCCAACAAAACCTCTAATCATTTTTTTGTTTAGTTAATTTTTATTCATTTATTTATTTTACCATGGAGGCAATGGTGTTAGTGATGAGAATTAGATTATAAGAAAAGAAAGAAAGAAAACAAACCCAGGTAAATATCATTTGAGCAGAATCATTTTAGTGTGTCATTTTTAATCAAGCTGTAATGTGAAAATGATACTTATGCTACCTATTTAAATTAGCCTTATACAGTCTAAAAAAATTAAGATTCCAAAAGGGGTTCTTCCCAGCGATGCCACTGAAGAACCATTTTTTGTCAATAAAGAACCTCTCAGTGAACAGTTCTTAAAATAACCATTTTTGTCCAAGTGAGAAGAAAACTGTAATAATCTGAAGAAGCATTTTCTTCTATAAAGAACATTTTGTGGAATGGAAAAGTTCCATGGATGTTAAAAGTTCTTCATGGAGCCGCAGATGCCAATAAAGAATCTTTACTCATAAGAGTGCATAGCAAGACAAAGAAGTTAGGCTTTTTTAAATGTCATTTCCATCACTGTAATTTCTGCAGAATGCTGTGTGATTGAAATGAGCCGATAGGTCATTGTTCTGTTCTCTTTATATGTTTTGCTTTCCCAAAGCGTGTAATATAAATAAACAGCAAGCCAAACTCTGTTCACTGAGCCAGGATATGAGCTCCTTGCTCCTTTAATAGTCCAACGTATGATTTACATAGTTCAGAGAAGAGGATTATTTCAACTCGAGTAGCGAAGCTGGTTACACAAGGTCTGACTTCTGCATCCGTCTCAGGATTAACCAGTTCAAAGTGCTCACACTGTTGCTCTTGGGGCAGTTGGTAGAGGAAGCTGGGTCCTGTGAACCATATGGTGTTGTTCAGCTATATGATTCGGAGAGCAACACTTGAAACACCTCTTATGTTCTTTCAGTAGGTTCTTGCGTTCT
This sequence comes from Sinocyclocheilus rhinocerous, assembly GCF_001515625.1. Taxonomy (NCBI): domain Eukaryota; kingdom Metazoa; phylum Chordata; class Actinopteri; order Cypriniformes; family Cyprinidae; genus Sinocyclocheilus; species Sinocyclocheilus rhinocerous. Next base: position 61,687 of record NW_015641420.1, read on the forward strand.
ATTAATGACTTTTTCCTGAAGGCTCCACATTTCAACAGGGGATGCGCTTTGTTGTGAATAGGACAGTGCTTCGTCAAATCTCTCTTGACAGTCTCTTTCAAATTTGCTGAATCGAACTCATCATTTCTAGATACATCTGTCTTATGCACCGACACAGGAACTCTACTAGCACCATGTTTATAGAGGGGTCTTTCATTACGGATGACTGCATGGCTACTGTTTGAAAGCTTGAAACTAGGATCATTCCTTGCTTTAGCTTCACTGCAAACAAAATGTGTGAAGAACGAGAATGGGGGAAAACTGACCTTGTTCTCTTCCTTGAAACGTGAGCCGGTGAACAGCCATTTCTCCTGCAGATTTGCTGGTAACTTCTCCACTATAGGATTTATACCGCGAGGGGTATCAAGGTAAGCTAATCCAGGCAAGTATGCATCTCCTTTTGCTGCAAGTATCTCCATGAGCAGGTCTGCAAGCTCCCTGAGTTTCACATTATCCTTCGGAGATAGACGTGGAAAGTTATCCAAGCGCTTAAATAAGGCACTCTCAATCACTTCCGGGGTGGCATAGCATTCTTGAAGTCTCGTCCAAGACAACTGGAGAGCAGCTTGCGGTTTAGTAACATACACCGCTCGAATCCTCCTCACATGATCTGAAGATTCCTTCCCCAGCCATTTAACTAACAAATCTAACTCTTCGTTAGCTGAGAGCTGTAAGTCTTGCATAGCGTTAACAAATGAAAACTCCCAGGCTCTAAAGTTTTCTGGATTATCGTCAGACTTGGTAAGCCCTGTGGTGACTAGCTCTCTCTTTGCTAAGTATTTAGCAAAGTCTAACATAAGTGTGGCTTGGCTTTGAGAGAAATGCTGTGTATCTGAATGGACTGCATACCTTTGTGTAGCAGGATCTTGACGTGGAGATGCTTTAAATGCAGTATTCGGGATGGAACGAGGCAGATTGTACAGGGAATCTGGAAATCTTGTACTCTGCAAACGTTCACTATCACATATTCTGCTCCGCTCCTGAACTATATCTGTGTCGCCATCATATGCAGCGCTCATGCTTTGAGACTTATCGATCAAATGTGGAGTTGATTCCTTTGCAAAGGCTGATGAAGAGATATTCAGAGGTAGTGTGGAAAAGTCAGAGCTCACCTGAGTCTGATGTTTTACATATTCCTCCGTTCTCATTGAAATCACATGTGATGAAAGTGTGCTTATTTCACTGCGATTGTCGTCGCGTTCCATTGCTGCCGCTGTCTCTAACACCTCCGCTTCTGCCAGAGCGGCTGCAGCTTCCTTTTCTAATTCCAACGCTTCCAGATTTGCTTCTACCGTAGCCCTTTCCTGTTCCAGCCTTGCTTTCTCCTTTTTCATTTCAAGCTGTCTTTTTGCGAATGCCATCTTGGCACGTGCAGCTTCTGCTGAGGCTCTAGCTTTTGCAGCAGCACTAGCAACTGAAGACTTGGAGGAAGATAATGAGCGTTTAGAATTAACCTCTGAAGATGCCTTTTCTTTCCCTCTTTTCCCTTCAGTTTGCGTGTTCTCTTCTGAACTTTTCTCTTGCACCTGCTGATCCATGGCTTTTTACTGTACTGTTCTCTTTATATGTTTTGCTTTCCCAAAGCGTGTAATATAAATAAACAGCAAGCCAAACTCTGTTCACTGAGCCAGGATATGAGCGCCTTGCTCCTTTAATAGTCCAACGTATGATTTACATAGTCAAACTCAGCGGCCATTGAACCGAGTAAAACTGTAAGTGAAATGAAAGAAATGTAGAAAATTAACTATCAAATTGTAACAAACTTATTATCAGTTTAACTAGTAAAATGTATACAGATACATCGCTAACTCAGAAGCAAGTTAGAAGCATTCTCAATGCAGTGCACTAGCGCCAATCGGCAATAACAAACATCTTTGATTATATCACATTTAAACTGAACATACTCTCTTGCAATATAAATTAGACAGATTAATGATTCAAATGAACTTACAGCCAATGCTTATGACAGGGTTTAGCAGAAGGATTAATTTAAATGCGACACAAACATGTCGAGCGCTTGCTGCGTCATGAGTCCGTTGCTTCTATTACCTAATGTGCGTCGCTCGCGGAAACGCGTCAAAATAAGAGTCCTCACATAAGAACTTTCACAATAGCGGCAGGCAATATGAAACTCATACAGAACATTAAACAATCACAGAAATATAATATTGATAAATGCAAATGCCCATCATAAATTATACACAACCTCTAACAGAGGCAGAACACCGGTGAACGTCTTAATGTCAGTCAATTCACTATGCAGAAAGTGAAAGTAAAAACGGAATGACGGAGTAATGACGGAGCTTTCGGCATCTGACGCCGCATATTCTGTCAGAGACGACGAGACGAATCTACTTCAACATATGCTGAGAACGGTATATAGTTAACTATTTCTAATATTACATAGTGAAAAAAATGAGAAGAAACATATTTCGTGTTAAACAGGTTGTTTTTGAAAGTCGGTGCTTGAAATAAAAGCTTTTTATTTCATTGATTTTTATTGATGACTGAAGTGTTAATATTTTAAACATAGGCGTATATTTAATTGTATAGACCTGTTTTAAAATACCTTTTTTTAAAAAAACATTTTAATTGAGGAGTAAATATATAGACTAATCTTTTGTTATCCTCGCAACACGCCAGTTATTTCGTAATTATTGCGGGGCAAATTAATTGTAATTTTAATTTAATAATAAAAGTAACTTCATAATAATAATAATAGGCCTAATAAGAATGTAACAGGCCTACATATGACTTATATATATATATATTTTTAAATGAATTTATTTTTGTCTTTATATGTAGAGTGATTATACATCCTCTTTTTCCTGGACAAGTCCTGGCCAGGAGTTCTAAATTGCCTAAAACCTCTGGGTTTTGGCTTTGTTTTCCTACTGACATGCTCTCTGCAATCCTCATACATTATATATACACATATTTGCATTGGTTTGATTGTTCTCTGTAGATCCCACCTTCTCGCACACCACAACTGGTAGTTTATGTACAATGCCTGCACATATTTGTCAAACTACTTTTCAGTCATTACCTTCAGCAAGTTTGAGAACAATAGGAAAACAGGACGGAAGCCAAAACCTGGACATTGTAGCAATCCCAATGTATTTCCGATGAAAAAGAGGATGTATGGTAACACTATTTTATGCGTCGTACATTCATTACCTGTGCCAAAACTTTCCTCCCCACACAATGAGAGACGACCTGCGTCCATTAAGCTCCCAAAAAACCTCCATCCGGTTGGGGTCTCATATAGCTGGATCTTGGTGGCTCTGGCCACCCTGAATAAAACAGAAGAGTGAGTGGAAATGCAGCTGGTCCTGTCAAGTGTACATCTTTAATAGTGTGAAACATTTAGGAGTAATATTCACATGTCCAGAGCTGCACTGGTGGGCATACTCCTAGCAAAGCCTCTTACTCCTGTGTGCTGGAAGTAAGGAATGCAGAAGATGTTTGCAGCAAGGACAGCAACTGAGTCGGAGGGGTTTACAAAGAAGCCGTGCTTCCCGAGGATCATATTACGGTCCTAGAAAGAGAGAGAGAGAGAGTGAGGCCAGGGTCAAGAAAATGTTATGCTGACTGTCACATGAGCACTTCTGCTTGGGTCAAAGGTCGTACAGCAACACTGATCTCAATGTCTCAACACCTACACCGTCACCATCAAAAACAGCGCCGAAGTCATACTGTCCGCTCTTCATCGTCTCGACAAGCTCAGAGGCATAGATCAAGTTGGGGTCTGGGTGGCGACCTCCAAAGTTCTCCAGAGGTACGCAGTTAATGGCTGAATTTGCAGGGGAGCCTAGCTCCTCACACAGGATCTTCTTCACATACGGCCCAGTCACTGTACAACCAATGGAGGTTCAACAACAAGAGTTCAAAGAGTCGGTGCTTTTAAATGTGCAGTATGTAATATTGACAGCTAGCGGTTGAGATGGGCACTGCAGTCCAAATTCAAAATATTGGAGAGAGTTGTTTCTCCTGCCACCTCCTCCTAAGACTGGACGCTCGCGCGGGTTGCCAGATTGAGGACACGCAACAGGAACGAGCGCAACTGACAACAGACAGGCAACAAGCCTTACACTGTAAGTTGTAGAGTTGATTTATCCACTTTTTAATATGCCTCTGCTCATAGAGCTTTTTAGATGGATGCTGAGGCTTTTTAGGTCAAGCAAAATCTGTGATCTCTGACCTTTGCTGGGTTCAGTGGTTGCAATTGCTGTGTTTCCCGTCAACTGGCAACCCGGGGTGTCGATATACTATTGGGTATGTTGGCAGTAAGCGGAATCACACAGACCAAAAACAAATACAGACATTGCGACACAGAGCGCACATTTCAAAGTACAATAATTGGTTGTAGTGTTGTTTTTTTGGAGAAACAAGTATGTAAACTTACCATGTTTCCTAAATACAGTATCTGCATACATATTATATTTTTTATTTTTTAGCAAAGTCAAAAAAATACATACAGCACTTTTAATGAGATAGAAGACCAAGGGCCAGAATTACTAATAACTTGAGCCAGGGCAAACCCTCTATTGGTGTTAGAAAAACTACTGTCAGGATTTACTAAAGACTGTTAGTGATGGATATGCAGTTATTTTTGCATTTGTAGGAGTTTCCCTTTCAGACACAAAATTTACGGGAGGAGAGTATTTAAATAAATCACGTAAGGTGATTTACCAAGATTTGCGCCATCATTTAACGCCCAAAAAAATCATGTCTTAACCCATTCTTGTGCTTGAAATGGCTGTGATAGTTGCTAATTTTCTCTGCTCTTGGTAGATTGCATTGGTCATTATGGAAATTATCTGGATGCGTCTGTGTTCTTTCATTTGTGCACTGTCAGTAGATCACACACAGAACTTTATACTCCTATCGGCACTTTTATGGAATTGCGATCTCATGCTAATATGCCCTGTTTAGTAAATCTGGCCCCAAACTGGATGATGATTTGTATTGAGAGCTATCCTTCCATTATCTACTAGACCATTTTCATAGATTCAGTTTGAATAAACTAAGCCAATTTCTATAAAACTCTCAATTATAAACCCTGCAGACATGGGTAAGAAATACTGGACTGTAAAAATTCCATTGAAGGAATGTTCTGGTTTCAGTTAAAAAGGTTAAACTGTACTGAATCCATCACATTCCAGCCATTACCATAAGGCCAATTCACACCGCACCGACAAACACCAACAAAGCAGCTGAAGAATTTCGAATTTTATGAAAAACAACTGTCATGTTCACACTGCCCCAACAGACATAACGCTGACTGAACATGTTCACTCGGTGAAAACAAATTACAAGTAAATTACATATATTTTTAACTATACTTATAAAAATACATTTAAAGTTAATATTTTTAAACAAACTAAATTTCTACTACTACATCATTAAAAATAATGTTTATATATTTAATTTAAAATATTAGTAGTACTGTATATTAGTAATTATAATAATATATTTAAATACATGTTTAAACAGAAATTACATTAAAATTATATTTTAGTTAGTCATAAACATCAGTGCAGAGTGCACCCCAGTGTTGGGGTGAAAACATTTTAAACATTTAATTGAACAGAGAGAGAGAGAGATTTCAAAAAATATAGATGAAGATAAGTGATGACAGAATTTTAATTTTTGGACGAACTATACCTTTAACAACCATGTAAACCTAAATCTTTTGCATTAGTGCAAGCATCCCTTCAAAGAAGCAAGCTCTACCCACAACTTCACAGCTCAAATAACATGCATGAATGCAGAAGATTCCTTTCATTTTAAGGGGCTCATCAATGTGGGATGGTGTTACTCCTTGAAAGCTGAGAGCCGTGCTTGGATTTAATGTTATGTCAGATAGCTCGTCTTAATCATTCAGATCACTGCACATATATGGAAACTCAAGCGAGCAGCAACACAAGCCTAAACTCATCCCCATCCAACTGGCACACATGGAAGCATCTCATTCCATTAAGTAGATGCAGCTACTACTCTAAATACTCTTTTCAAAATGTGGGAAATGGACTTGATGAAGCTTTGGCTGTGGAGGAAACTCAATGGCTATATCAGTCTGCTTCTATATCAGTGGAAAGAAATATGGTTCCTCACCTCCATGCATGGCATCTAAACGGATTTGTATGTGGTTGTCTGCTGACAGAAGCTCCTTTAGAACAGCGAAATCGAAGATATTCCTCAGTGAGTTGGCATAGGATTCAACTGGATCCACAATTTCCACTGCATGACAGAATATCGACAGGACATGCATCCATTCGATTCATTTCTCATTAAAAGATGCCATTCTTTTGAATCACAGCTCAGACGTTGCGAATGTTTTCACCTGTAAAAGGTTTAAATTTGTTCTCCAGGTCGAAGGACTGCTTGCCGATAGTCCCCAGATCGACTCTGAGTTCAGGACAGATGGCAAACTCCTCTATGGTTCTGCTCAATTGGAAGATTTGATTTGTGACAGCCTCTGGTGCTGGACCTGTATGGAGGAATGATCAATAACTCAAACAAAAAAGTATAATTAAAGTAGATGTTGTAAGCCTGGGGTCTACCTTATGTTATTTGATCTGTCAAGAGGGTTTACATTTTACCCCAAAATAAAATAAATAAATAAATAATTTGCTTGAAGCAAATGAAGCTTACATCATTACATTTATATTTATTATGACATAATTATTTATTTATTCATTTTTTTTGCATAGTGCCTTCTTCATGTAAATTGAGCACATTTCATTCCATATATTTATTACAGTAAAACCAAACATTGTATGCAGTTATTTTAAATTGTGTGTATTGTATTCACACACACACACACACACACACTATAATTAAAAAATTTGAAAATACAGAAAGACAATAATATTGTGTTAAAAATTATTATAATTTAGCATAACTATCTTCTATTTTTATGATGTCAAAGCTGAATTTTCAGCATCATTGCTCCAGTCTTCAGTATCACATGATCCTTCAGAAATCATTCTAATATGCTGATTTGTTACTTAAAAATCTTTCTTATTATTATCAGTGTTGAAAACATTGGGCTGTCTTTGTCGAAATCATTTTCATTTTTTCCCAGGATTTTAGAAAGTTCAAAAGAACAGCATTTATTTGAAATCAATGTATTAAATTGATTAAATTATTGCTTAATAAATGTTAAAAAATCTTTAATTTCACTCCAAACTTTTGAATGATAATGTCTGTTTGTCTGAGTGTGTATATATATATATATATATATATATATATATATATATTGTAAATGTATTATAAATATAGTAAAATATACTGTGGTTGAAATTTAGTAGTTAATCAATATGGGCTTTTTAATGCCGTAATAATATTATTTTACTTTTGGTTAAAAATGCATTAAATCAAATGTACTGTATTACAGTAATGAGAATCTAATGAAAATCAAACCATACAGAGATATACAAATCAACTCTAAAGTAAAATGTCATATAGTATAATAGAACAGTAATAGGAATTTGAGTGGAATCGAGATAAACTGCCATGAACACAAAGCCACTAGGATATAACTCTTTATGATCATAACATATGCTTAATTTATATACATATCTTATATCTTTCTTTGATTTTTGGGTGAAGTATTACACGGACAACGTTCCTTCATCTTCATAATTACATGTAAGCCATTGTACCTCCATTGGCAGTATTGAATTTGATGCCGAAGTCTCCGTCAGGTCCTCCAGGGTTGTGGCTGGCTGTAAGAATAATGCCACCAATAGCTTTGATCTTCCTGATCACACACGACACAGCCGGCGTCGACATGATGCCTTTCTGACCGATCACAACACGACCCACCTAAGAAATTCATCAGCCCATCTTATGTAACTGGTCATCATTTTAAGAAATGATGTAGATAATGCAATTTGGTAACACTTTATTTTGATAGTCCACTTTAGACATTCTGCTGACTCTACTGTAACTTTGCACCTACTGTATGTCATTAGAGTATTAGTATAATGTCTGCTTAATATCTGCTAACACTTTATTTTGATGGTTCCCCAACACACATTCTACTAACTATAAGTAACTCTGCAAGTACATGTCAACTTATTCTAGTAATCTTAACCCTAACCTAACAGTCTACTAATACACTATAATGTGAGATAGTTATAGACATATTGTTGAAAATTAATGAGAGTTAGTTGACATATTTGCAAAGTTAATACAATGCATAAAGTGGACTATCGAAATGAAGCGTTTCCATAAATTTCAACTGAAAATTATAGAAGGTTATAATGAACTCTTTCATTAAAAACAAGGTATATCGAGACTTTCGATTGCAATTAATACCAGAATGGAGGCCAAAGCTGAGCACAACTCGTGTATCTGCTCTAAAAAGGGCAGAGCAGCAATAGTCTTCACCAGATCGACAATAATAACTCAACATGTTCCTTCTGCCTGTGCCAGATCTAATTGGCAAAATTAGAAATCTATTAAAGACTGTGTCACCAATTGCTTGTAATGTGCCCTAAACATATGTTTCTAACAATTGTGTCAAGAATAAATATCTTTCGTGGCAAATTTAGAACTGGAAAGTGATTAGAGCTTTTTCCCTATTTTTCGCCATCAAAATATAAGATAATACAGTACAATTTACCACAAAAGATACAGTGCAGGTGTAATGATGCATTTGAATGACAGGTGCGTGTAGTGATGCTATGCGTGAGATTCAGAAGCATGTACAGCGTAAAAAAATTATTTGTACGTTTTTTTTTAAAGATAATTGGAGTTTGTTTTACAAGAAAATACAATTTTATTCTTTCTACTTCAAAATTCCAAATTCAATTCAATGTGTTACTTACCAATTGTAATTATTTGTGAAATTGACTAATTTCTAAGTGAAAATTGTTTCTACACCAATTTTATTTTTAGTGTAGTGGTTCATCATAAGAAAACATACTGTAGAATCGCAACTGACCCCGTTAGCAGCAGCCATCTGCACTATGACCTGAATGGCAGTCGAATTGAAGTAGCGTCCATCTCCACCCACCACCATGGTGGAGCCCTGCCTGTCCCGCAGGTCAATGGAGGAGAAGATGCATTGAATGAAGTTGTGCAGGAAGTTCTTTATAGACTGGAAAACATGGGTCTTCTTCTTCAGGCCGTTGGTTCCAGGCCTCTGGTCGGGGTACGGAGAAGTAGGCAAAGTTAGCACTTGCAAGGGACTATCGTTCATTGCTCCAATCCGTTGAGGAAGAATGAAGGAGAAGTTGTTAGCTCCTCTCAGAGGAGAGAGAGAGAGAGAGAGAGTGACTGGGACGGGAGGAGAAGGAGGAAAAGTCTTGTGCCCTTATGGCATTCCCCAGAGTTGGATTGAGGCCGTTAACGGGCTAAAAATAAACTTGGTAACTGAACACGGCTTCTCACACATGTGCATGGGGATCACTGTCAGACAAGTTTGCCTCCAGAGGCCTGCTGAAGCAGATGCATAAGATGGCCAGCGAGGCCTCATTCATGTGCGGTATTTACTCAGAAGCTAAATAGAGCTGATGCTGAGTGAATGAGCCCGGGATGATCTGCCTGTAAACGCTACATGAGTTGTTTCGACATATGCTAAATCTCCCAGGATCATTCAAGATCCAAGCAGCTAATCAAAGATGTGCCATATAGCTTGGATGGCCTTTGGGGACAGTTAGGGGGGTTTGGGTTTTGACTGCTGCACCTCTAGAATCCTTAAGGATGAAATTTTGTGTTGATGTGTTGATCATGACTGGTGGTTTAGCTGGCTCCAGAATGAACCGAATAAAAAAGACCCAGGGTAAGTTCTTACTGCAACAAGACCAGGTCATTTGGGAAAAGAAAGAAAGAAACGAAAAGAAAGAAAAAGAATTTATCAAAAATTATTTGTATTATTTAATACATTTCTGAGACAAAAAAAGTTCATATCACTGTAAAAAGTAATGAGTTGAACTTACTTGGAAAAACCTGTGGAAACTGATTGCCTCAAATTTCTCAAGCAAATTAGTTTATCATTTTTGAGTTAATAAAACTTACTGTAACTTTGTATAGGTAACTTGTGTATATGTATAGGTTACCAGAAAAACTTGAGTGTTGGTAACTCAATTTGACAAGTTCAGCCAACTTAGAGATTTAAGTTAAGCTTAGTGCACAGAACTCAAACAAAACAGTTCTCTTAACAAGTCTGCTTTGTTCACATTACTAGAAAAATGTGTGGAAACTGATTGCCTTAAATTTCTCAAGTAAGCTGTACTCAAAACTTAAAGTTGTTAATACAAAGACAGAAAACAGATTGTTAGCACAACAATAGGGCATTTATTTGTTTAAAACAATGTTACTTCAAGTCATTATTTTTTAGGCATGCTATCAAATCAACAATTTAACACTGTAAGAAAAATTGCACATACTGCACTCAGGAAATAAATAGAAAAAAAAAAACATCAACATCCCTTTTATGACACCTTGTAAATCTAGATTTACCATTTTCTAAATCAATAATGATCAATCATGAACAATTACACTGAAAAATGCTCCATCACGCCACAATGACATCTTTCTACATCAGAAGATTTTTCAGAGATTGCATTCTAGGTTCAGCCATTGAATGAAATCAAAGGTGTCCTTCAGCACTGGAGGATACTATAATTTCATAGCATAAATCCAAGTCCAAAGAGCAGGCAACCCTTAAAGGAAGATCCCCCATCTGTATGTGAATGGCAAGAAATTGTACATGATGTCTACAGTATGGAAGTGCTGACCCTTTCCTTAAGACAACAATCTACCAAAATCTCATCATACTGGGGGAGGTGGTTGAAAAGAAAAGAAAACATTTAATAGATGACCTATGTGTTTTTTTCCCCCTTCCCTCTCTCTCTCTGTTTTGCCATTTATATGAGTTTGAAGCACCCTCCCCCCCAAAAAGGGATCCTTAGACCATTTTGACTCTTAATCCATAAACTGTGTCAGATGTGTAACCCTTAACATAACTTTGTATGGCAGAATCTGATCAAAATCTGAATACTCATGAATGTAGTATAAGTTATATTTGGTGACCGCTGTATGTCTATGTCTGTTATGTGTATAGGTTATTCTTTAGAATGTATCCTTTTGTTCTGTATTTGTTTGAAAAAAAAAGAAAAAGAAAAAAGAAAGTCTTTGTGGGCTTTAGGAGGGCGATAAAGCACAGTGATCGCCACAGTAGGCTAGTGTACATTTCATGTTTCAGCAATTGCAATTCGAAACTCTTAAAAGCATCTGTGATGGAGGTAACGAATTACAACTACTCACGTTACTGTAATTAAGTAGTTTTTTCGGGTACTTGTACTTTTTTGAGTGTATTTTTAAAGCTGTACTTTTACTTGTACTTAAGTACAAATTAAGCAAAATAATCTTCCCCAGCAAGCAATAGCCGTCATTTCAACGTCTCGGTTAACTATAGACGCGATATAGTCCGGCTATGTGTAACCCACTTCTAGCCCAAATAACCTTGAATTTGGTTTCATGTTGTTTTTTGGCAAAATAACTTGTGAGATGTATGATATTCCATCATGTAAGCAAAGTCAACAGCGTTTACAAGGTGTTTGGTTTCATTTCTTTGACATGTTCAATACGTAGCCTGTGCGTAGCCACGATTTAGCTCGTAGTCAGAGCGGCTATCTGTAGCCCACTTATAGTCAAACCTGATTCACTGTAGTTTTTGACCAGGCAGCGCATGAGATGGTTGATATCCCATCACGTTCGCAGTGTCAATAATATCTACAAAGATTTAAGTGTCATTTCATGACATGGCCTATATGTAGCCACGATTTAGCTCTAAATTGGACGGGTTACGTGTAGTCTGCTTTTAGCCCACCTGGCGAAATCGAGGCAATCTGTGGTCTCATTTTAACGGCTTGGCTATAAAGAATGGGAATCTACGTCACGCCGCGTTGGATTCCGCCATGTTTTAGGTAACGCTCAGGAGCACACAGTGTAAACACACACAAATCACCACAGAAAAAGCCGACCGTTTACTATTAATATTTTTTGAAAACCATCTTACATACTCTTAGAATAAAACGGACTAATATGTACAGTAAATCTCTTTAAAAAAAAAATCGCTCTGTGGTTTGTCTGAGAGGCTGCAAATATTCATTATTCAGTCTCCTTCACTACAGTGGTACTGATATAGGCTAACTGCTAAAACTTTGGTTAGAGTAGCAAAACCATGGCTATTTTTTAAAAGGGAGAATACATAGCTAGATCTCAAACAGTGGATCATTTATCATTGTTATATATCGTCATATTGCCCAGTAAAACTGCTCAGTGTAAAGAATTAAGCCATTATAGAGGTAACAGAACTTACTAGAAGCTTCTTTGAAACGATGTGTATTGTGGATGCTATGCAAATAAATACCTTGACTTGAATGAACCAAGATGAAGATTCTTACTATTAGAGATGCCGAACAACGATGCAAGCGCCTCTTTTGGTGAAAGTTTTCAGACAGCTTTCAAAATGGCCACCAGACAGTGTGAACACATGGAGACCCATATCTCAGTGTGCAATGATCTGATTGACTTGAAATTACAGGAGGTATGTAGTAACAAACACATCAATTAGTTAAGACATCAAGTAGGATAATACATGATTTTTTCTTTTTATAATCTGAGCTCAAATATGGAAGTGTGCTTAATGGGTACATGAGCTTAATAGGTACGTTTACCCTATTTAATGCAGACATTGATAAGGGCTATGGCATACCTCTGCTTTTTCAGCTTTCTAACGCTGAAAAAAATCACGTTTTTCACACCGGCCGTGCAAAGGGCTATGGCAAATGATGTAAAGTGAGCCTTAACCACTCCAACACGATCTTAAGTAGAATAATATAAACATGAAATAATGTCAAACGTCTACATTCACTATATTATCCAGTCTCCGCTGTGGCTCCCGTGACCTAAATTCCCAGAATGCATTGGCGCTGTGACGACACATTCCCATTCTATTGCCCTATACCAGTAACCAGACCGGGGGGGAGTCCAAGATGGCTACCTGATCAGACGTGTTTTTACGAGCTCCTGCACCATCTGTGTTTAGACAGTGCAAAAATAACTTTTTATTAATCGTATGCTGCGTGTGTTATTTTGTTACGTCTTTGACTTGAAGTTTTCCCCTATATTGCGTTGCCATGGGGCGTAAACGTGGTCATTCGAACAACTCTTCGGCTGATGCTAAGGTGGCTAGCGTTAGTTTTAACGCGTGCTCACCAGCCAGCAGTGGCCATGATTACGTTGTTTCTTGCGCGAGCGAGGAAGATACGTTCAGTTTAGCTGAAGAGGAATTCCCTGCATTGCCTATCACCCCGAGTAAATCGCCAGTCATAAAGAAAAGAGCAAGTGACGACACTCGAGCTGATATCTCGACGCAACTATCAGACATAACACAGCTGATCAACAGTCACTCAGACGGAATAGAGAAAAAGATCTAGGACATGTCAGCTGAACTGAAGGCCGTTGTTGAGAAGGTTACTAGTCTTGAGTGGCGTATGGATGCTGTTGAATGGCCTGTGGCTCAAATGCAGCGGAGGATGGATGATATGGAAACATATTTGGGAAGACGTAATTTGAGGATAGCCGGGATTCCTGAATCTGCGCATGAAGACATTTGGCTTGAGGTGGTCAAAATCTGCCAAAATGTTCTTCCTAGTGCAAAGGACAAACTCTCGGATGTTATTGACGTGGTCCATCGTCTCGGGAAGTTGCAACAAGATGGCACGAAGCGTCCCAGGGTGACCATTATGCAGTTTTTTGATATTCAATATGGTGCTGCTTTTTTCAGCATTTTTTGATTTTGCAACCTATTTTCAAAAAGATAGGGGACAAAATTGAGTTCATAGAACTTAAAGCAGGTTAACTGTTTCAGTGTTTGTGAGTTCTTTAAATGTCTTTCTCTGTTGTGTCCTTAAATGCCAGGGGTTTAAGAGATGTTGTTAAACGCAAGGCCTTATTTTTGTTTTCTAGACAGTTTGGTTCTGACTTCGTATTTTTTCAAGAGTCTCATTCTAAAGATAATGATGGTAATTTTTGGAAATCGCAGTGGGGTAGTGAGATATGGTTCTCTCATGGTTCGGAGCACTCTGCAGGGGTTTCCTGTTTAAAAAATAATTTTGCAGGGGATGTGTTGCACACATACTGTGATGAATATGGGCACTTTATTTTGTTAATTCTGAAGTGTTATAATTTGAATCTTATTGTTGTTAATTATTATGGGTATAACTCTAGATCTGAGAATGATCAGTTATTATTTGTTTTGGAAGATAAGCTTACTTATTGGCAGTCTAAATTTCCAAATGCTTATTTAGTGATTGGTGGTGATTTTAATACTGTCCTGAATGAATCCCTTGATAGGTGGCCACCTGGTCGCCCATCAAACTCAAACACAGCTCTGAAAGCATTTATGCATAGGTTTGAGCTTATAGATATATGGAGGGTTATAAATGCGAATGATAGAGTATACACGTGGAGCAATACAAATTAATCTAGACTTTCACGAATTGATTTTTGGTTAGTCTCAAGAAATTTTGATAAAAAGAATATCTATATTGATGTCTCTGCAACGCCATTAACAGATCATGAGGCTGTTTCTATTAAAATTTTGCTTTCTCCCGAAGCTAGATTTAACAAGGGCTCTTCTTATTGGAAAATGAACAGTTCATTGCTTAATCATAATGAGGTTAGCTGGAAAGTTAGGAGCTGGAAAGACTTATTGGTTTTTATTGGAGCAAAGCTAAACAAGAAAATTATTTTTTTTTATAAATTGGGAATTGTTAAAATATGAAATTGGGAAATACCTCAAAAAACGTAGTGCTAATTTGGCTAAAATAAAACGTCTTGAAGAAGTTAATATTGTTAGTGAAATCTCGTCTATTACCAAGATCTTACCTGAAAATCTGTCCGATAGTCAGAGAGCCTATTTAGTTGATTTGCAAATTAAGTTGGATGACTTGTATAAATTAAAAGCAGAAGGGGCTTTTATAAGGTCAAGGCAAAGGTGGGTTGAATATGGTGAACAGATGTCTTCCTACTTTTTTAAGCTTGAGAAAAATAGGGCTAAGCATAATTCTATTTGCCAATTAAATATTGGAGGGGTTGTCTCAGAAAATGCTAAAGAAATTTCCCAATTTTGTTATAAGTTTTACTCAAATTTGTATAAATCTAAATTGAATCTAACTGATCTGGATACTTTAAGTAAACATCTTGGTAATGTTAATTCTGTTAGTTATGATGAAAAAAATTGATGTGACTCGATAATTACTATCGATGAGGTTAAAGAAGCAATTTTACATTTAAAAAATAACAAGTCGCCTGGCAGTGACGGGATAACGGCGGAATTTTATAAGTTATATTCTGAGTTGTTATCTCCGTTCCTCCTGCAAGTGTATATAGAGAGTTTAAATTGCTCTGAGCTTTCTGTTAGTATGAAGCAAGGTGTCATTTGTTTAATACCTAAACCTAAAAAGGACACTCTTCTTTTAGACAACTGGAGACCTATCAGCCTCCTTAATAATGATTATAAATTGTTTGCCCTGTTTGCCCTTAAACGTTTTAAGTTGGTTTTGAACTCCATTATTGATGAAAATCAGTCAGGTTTCATGAATTTCATGAAAATTTTTACAAATATTAGACTTGTCTTTGACCTCATTGATTACACTGACTTTATTGAGGACGATAGTTTAATTTTGTTTTTGGACTTCTTCAAAGCTTTTGACACTATTGAGCATCCTTTCATTTTTTTTTTTGTTTAGAGGGTTTTGGTTTCGGGCCTTATTTTTGTAATGCAATGAAAACGTTGTATGCTGGGGGAAATAGCTCAGTGAAATTAGGACATGGTACTACACAGAGATTTATTTTAGAAAGAGGTATTCGGCAAGGCTGTCCAGCTTCCGTATATCTCTTTCTTATTGTAGCTCAAGCCTTCTGTCATTTTATTAAGGATAGTAAGCTAGAAGGAATTCATATTGCTGGTAGAAGTATTTTAATTAGTCAACTAGCGGATGATACAGCCTTATTTTTTTAAAAACTCGAGCCAGGTTCATCAGGCAATTAAAAATATACAGTTGTTTTCTAATGCTTCAGGTTTGTACCTTAATATAAAAAAATGTGAAATATTAGTCTTAAAAAATTCCTCCCTTTTATCTGTGGATGGTATTCCAGTTAAAGAAGCTGTTAATTACTTAGGCGTTGTCATTTCGAAAAGTGAACAAGATAGAGTTTCCCTGAATTTTAACCCTGCTTTTGAAAAGATAAAAAGAAAATTTAATCTTTGGTTATTAAGGGACTTGTCCCTCAGAGGTAGAGTTCTTCTGTCAAAAGCAGAAGGAATTTCTAGATTAACTTATATTGCTTCAACCATATATCTAGACAATAAAACTGTTAAGTCTATCGATCAGATTTTATTTAATTTTTTATGGAAGAACCGTGTGCACTACATTCGTAAATCTGTTGTCATAAATTCCCTTAAAAACGGTGGACTTGACTTTTTTGGATTTCTCTACTTTAAATAATACTCTCAAAATTAATTGGTTAAAATTTTGTTTGAATAAACCTTCTTTGTGGAATTTCATTCCTAATTTTATTTTTGACCAACTCGGGGGTCTTTCTTTTTTACTAATGTGTGATTATAAGATTGAGAAATTGCCAGTGAAGCTATCAATTGATTTTTGGTTAGTCTCTAGAAATTTTGATAAAGAGAATATCTATATTGATATCTCTGCAACGCCATTAACAGATCATAAGGCTGTTTCTATTAAAATTTTGCTTTCTCCCGAAGCTAGATTTAACAAGGGCTCTTCTTATTGGAAAATGAACAGTTCATTGCTTAATCATAATGAGGTTAGATCAGAGCTGGAAAGACTTATTGGTTTTTATTGGAGTAAAGCTAAACACGAAAATTAATTTGGTATAAATTGGGAATTGTTCAAATATGAAATTGGGAAATACCTCAGAAAATTTTGTGCTAATTTGGCTAAAATAAAACGTCTTGAAGAAGTTAATATTGTTAGTGAAATCTCGTCTATTACCAAGATCTTACCTGAAAATCTGTCCGATAGTCAGAGAGCCTATTTAGTTGATTTGCAAATTAAGTTGGATGACTTGTATAAATTAAGAGCAGAAGGGGCTTTTATAAGGTCAAGGCAAAGGTGGCTTGAATATGGTGAACAGATGTCTTCCTACTTTTTTAAGCTTGAGAAAAATAGGGCTAAGCACAATTCTATTTGCCAATTAAATATTGGAGGGGTTGTCTCAGATAATGCTAAAGAAATTTTCCAGTTTTGTTATAAGTTTTACTCAAATTTGTATAAATCTAAATTTAATCTAGCTGATCTGGATACTTTCAGTAAACATCTTGGTAATGTTAATTCTATTAGTAATGATGAAAAAAATTTGTGTGACTCGACAATTACTATCGATGAGGTTAAAGAAGCAATTTTACATTTAAAAAATAACAAGTCGCCTGGCAGTGACGGGATAACGGCAGAATTTTATAAGTTATATTCTGAGTTGTTATCTCCGTTCCTCCTGCAAGTGTATATAGAGAGTTTAAATTGCTCTGAGCTTTCTGTTAGTATGAAGCAAGGTGTCATTTGTTTAATACCTAAACCTAAAAAGGACACTCTTCTTTTAGACAACTAGAGACCTATCAGCCTCCTTAATAATGATTATAAATTGTTTGCCCTTATTCTCTATAAACGTTTTAAGTTGGTTTTGAACTCCATTATTGATGAAAATCAGTCAGGTTTCATGAAAAATCGTCATATTTTTTATAATATTAGACTTGTCTTTGACCTCATTGATTACTCTGACTTTATTGAGGACGATAGTTTAATTCTGTTTTTGGACTTCTTCAAAGCTTTTGACACTATTGAGCATCCTTTCATTTTTTTTGTTTAGAGCGTTTTGGTTTCGGGCCCTATTTTTGTAATGCGATGAAAACGTTGTATGCTGGGGGAAATAGCTCAGTGAAATTAGGACATGGTACTACACAGAGATTTATTTTAGAAAGAGGTATTCGGCAAGGCTGTCCAGCTTCCGTATATCTCTTTCTTATTGTAGCTCAAGCCTTCTGTCATTTTATTAAGGATAGTAAGGATAGTAAGCTTCATATTGCTGGTAGAAGTATTTTAATTAGTCAACTAGCGGATGATACAGCCTTATTTTCCTTATTTTTCACGCCAGGTTCATCAGGCAATTAAAAATATACGGTTGTTTTCTAATGCTTCAGGTTTGTACCTTAATATAAAAAAATGTGAAATATTAGTCTTAAAAAATTCCTCCCTTTTATCTGTGGATGGTATTCCAGTTAAAGAAGCTGTTAATTACTTAGGCGTTGTCATTTCGAAAAGTGAACAAGATAGAGTTTCCCTGAATTTTAACCCTGCTTTTGAAAAGATAAAAAGAAAATTTAATCTTTGGTTATTAAGGGACTTGTCCCTCAGAGGTAGAGTTCTTCTGTCAAAAGCAGAAGGAATTTCTAGATTAACTTATATTGCTTCAACCATATATCTAGACAATAAAACTGTTAAGTCTATCGATCAGATTTTATTTAATTTTTTATGGAAGAACCGTGTGCACTACATTCGTAAATCTGTTGTCATAAATTCCCTTAAAAACGGTGGACTTGACTTTTTTGGATTTCTCTACTTTAAATAATACTCTCAAAATTAATTGGTTAAAATTTTGTTTGAATAAACCTTCTTTGTGGAATTTCATTCCTAATTTTATTTTTGACCAACTCGGGGGTCTTTCTTTTTTACTAATGTGTGATTATAAGATTGAGAAATTGCCAGTGAAGCTATCTGCCTTTCATGCTCAAGCTTTGTTGGCTTGGAAACTGATCTACAAGCACAACTTTTCTCCGCAGCGTTATTTTATTTGGAACAATCGTTGTATTTTGTTTAAACATAAAAGTATTTTTTTGAAAAGCTGGTTTGATAAGGGTATTGTCTTAGTGTGTCATTTGTTTAACACTCAAGGGTATCTTATGACATATGATGAGTTTCTTGTACACTTTAATTTTCCTGTGACTCCCAAGGAATTCTCTCTTGTTTTCTCTGCAATTAATTCTGCTATAGTTTCCTTATTTAAAGATGTGATATTGGTTGATATGCCCATAGTCAATCTAACTGATACAATATGTGGTAAAATTTGTTTTTCACAGACTAAAAATAACAAGTCTATTCGTTCTCTATTTTTAAAGGAGATTGCTACCAAGCCTTGCTCTATTGCTTATTGGACTAAATTTGTTGGAAATCCTAAGTGGGAAAGCATTTGGTTATTGCCTCACAAGTTCTTTGTTACAAACAAGATAAAAGAAATCTGTTTCAAAATATTTCATAAATTCTATCCTGTTAAACATTTTCTCAGTAAGTTTAAGAAGGATATTGATGTTAACTGCTCTTTTTGCTCTTTGCACTTGGAAACTGTACCCCACATCTTCTGGCACTGTAGTTATGTTAAAAAGTTATGGTATGATGTCTCTATGTTTATCAAAGAAAAGATACACTTTAATTTTAATTTGCATTTTGAAAATGTAGTTTTTGGATATTTTAATTGTGATCATGTAAATAACAAAGTTTTTGTTATTAATCTGTTTATTTTGTTGGTTAAGTTTCACATTCATAAGTGTAAATTTTCTAACAAAAAACCCTGTTTTACAGTGTTTTTTAAAGAGTTGGAAAATTACTTGTGTACTATTCAACATAGTACTAATAGAAAGGCAATTAAAACTGTCAGTTTGTGTTCTGTCTTCAAAATCTTTGAGTAATGTAAAGGTCATGCATGTCTCTGATTGTGTGTGTATGTATATATATGTATATATGTGTGTATATATATATGGGTATATATATATAAATATATACATATATATATATATTTCCTTCTTTTCTTTTATCCTTTGTTACCCTGGCTTTGTATTGTTTTGTATATGTCGTTTAAAGCATAATAAAAAATAAAAAAATAAAAAAATAAAAATACAGTCTATGTTTAAAACCCACAAGCCGCCACTGCTAACTTAGTCATTACCAAAATGAACTGTCATTATTTATTCCCCCTCACGTCATTCTAAACCTGTATGGCTGTCTTCTGTGAAACACAAAGACTTAGGAAATGTCTCTTTTTTGTCCATACAACAGAAGTCAGCAGTAACCAAAACAATTTTTTTTGGATGAACGATCCCCTTAACCCTTTAACTGTCACCCGTCCCATCTGTGGGGTGCCTAAGTTTACTTAAATATATTACAATTAAATCCTAATCTAATCATGACAAACTATATATCGTTGGAAAGGTCTAAGACTCCTAAATAGATATTTTACCAATGTTTTTGTTCAAAATTATGTAGGAAAAGTAATTATTTTAATACTGTGTTACTCATTGTTATGAATTACAAGATGTTACAGTCCATAACAATATAATATTTTTTGCAAAAAGTGTCTTAAATAGCTGAAATCATGATTTCTTGTCCGAATTAGTCAGTGCATTTTTTCCATCATGTATCGTGTAATCAAAATATTTTATTGTACTTTTCTTTTGGTAATATTTAATTCATTTTATTTATAAAAGCCCTAAAGAGTCATTTACCTAATTCTACAACGTTATTAAAAAAAATAAACTTTTTTCTTATAAAAATGTGTGTCCGTAAATCATTTATGCTAGCAAGTCGAGTTTTTGGCAAAAAATAAAGAAAATTGTCAATTCTGTTACCGTCAAACTCTGTTACCAAGGTAGAGTAACAATGCTGACAATGCGGTAACAGAATTGACAGTCCATCGGACAATCCTGTCAATTCTGTTACTTTACAATTCTGTTACTTAAAGGGTCAACTCTGTTTATGTGTTGTGAACTATTTTCACAAAAAAAACAATAAAATTGTTGTTTAAAATCTAATAAACATTATTGATTCATTTTTGCACCCTTATAATATTTCAAAAAAATTTTTTTTAAATGGATATTGTATATAATACTAAATTTCAGATGACAGATTTGACAAACAATACCATAAAGACATCTGTATTTTCATTAAAAATAAAAAAAGGAAGTAACTTGTGTTTGGCAAGCACTGAATTATTAAAATTAAATATGTTTTAAATAAGATACTGAAAAAAAAAAAAATCTGTTAGTGAAAAGTTTTTTTCTTAACTTTCTGCAATGCCAAATGTATCTCCAATTATAGAATCACCCTTAAGAATACAAATGATTTAAAATGGCAATATAAAATTATCAATTATAAAAAGTTTGCAGCAGTATTAAAATAGTGCAAATAGCGTAGATGTGCAATGCAGCATTAAAACCTAAACAGTACAAACAGAAAACATAATGTAATAAAACGGTAGGGGGTGAATTTATTATTCCATGTATTATTCCATTATTCCAGGTCAATGGGCATCAGTGTTTAAGGTTGGTAAACACGTGTACACGGACGCATATAATACTACCCGCCTGACATTGACATGTGTTATTCAGGTGTCAAAGTTGTGCAGAATTGAAGGAAGAAACCTCAAAGACAGTGCCAGATGGATGCTGGACAGGTAAAGCCTACAAAACGTACAACATTAATTAAGCATTGTGGTGTCAATACTCAATAAGTTACAACACAAATCTGAAATTTTAAAAATAATTCCTTTACTGGTCATTTTGAAATGTCAAACTTTGTCCGCAATTGTTAACCACCTCAATCTGTATTATATTTTAGGGTTTTAAAAAAATTCCCTCATGTCCAAATTCAACATGAAGTGGGGTGGTCCGCTGCAGAAAGAGGCATTTGAAAAGACTGTACTGTTCTCGGTCATTAGAGGTATGTGTATAAAACACAAACAACATTTACCAGAGAGCTTCTCTCTATTTTAACACTGAATGGTGATACACTATATATCTCATTTTTGTTTTTAGTAGGCATCCAAGCAAAAGAGAATGACTCCCTGTCACAATTAGTGTAATTAAAGTAAAAAATTATGTCAAAAAGCTTTTCTTGTGCTTTTTTTTTGTCTTATTTGGCAGATGCTGTGATAACCAACTTCCCGGCAGCAAGAGAGTTGGACTTGAGGAATGCAGTGCCATAGAACAATGCTCTAATAACCAAGCATGTACAACATGAACATTTATGTGTGCATCAATACAGTTCAACCTAACTTTAACCATTAATTTTCACTTTTAGTTGACCGTTACTTTCTTTTTGCTTACTGTCAGACTTTAAGTTACATAGTCTTTCAACCACATTGGCTTCCTTCTACAACAATGCCTCTCTGCTTGGATGTTGACACTTTCCAGGAGTGGAGCCGAAACTGATTGTTCAGCCAGAGTGAAATCTGTAGATAGGGGTGCCAAATGAGACACGTCCCAAGTTCGTCCATCGTTCAGCTCATAACTGTGTGTTCCTTTTCTCCTCACAATCTGCATAGGGCCACTGAATTTTGATTTCCCTTTTCTGACATGCACAGATTTTCTCACCCTTACAAGGTCACCTTCTTTGAGCTTCGGAATCCTTGCTTTACGCTTTGTGTCCAGATATGCTTTCATCTTTTGTTCATTTTGCATCACTTTTGTTCTCAGTTCATTCATGTCAGGGTTCAGATTGCATTGTGGAAGGACTGACAATTTTGTTCTCATTTTCCTCCCAAACAAGAGCTCGAGAGGAGACATTCCTGTGGTAGCATGGGGTGTAGCTCTATACGTTTGCAAGAATTCTACAATAAATGATGTCCATGGAGCCCTCTCTCGCTCCGCAGTCAGAATGGCATTCTTCAGTACCTTATTCCAACGCACAACAGCTCCATTTCCTTCTGGATGGTATATGGAGGTGCGAATGTGCTTGATATTTCTTTCTTGCAGGAAATGTTTGAACTTGGATGACAGGAACTGAGGTCCATTGTCGGTGACAATCTCCAGTGGATTCCCCTTTTGGCTGAACAGTGATCTCAGAAAACTGGTAACAGTAGACACAGTCACGTGAGGTGCGAATGCTACCTCTGGCCATTTTGAGTGGTAGTCAATTAATGTAATGGCATATCTGCAGCTAACAGGGCCTATCTTAAAAGGGCCTACATATCAATGCCCAGTTTCTGCCACGGACCGGCTGGGTACTCAACTGGGGTCAGTGGTGCATGTGTGGTTCTAGCTGTCTTATCGTTAATCTGGCAGGTGACACAGGTTGCTACAGGCAGGTGAGTTTTATCAGGGTTGGATCAAATATCTGCAGGAAAATGGCCTGGAAGGGCAAAGTTTGCCCATCACTGTGCTAGAGTGACCAAACGTGACCGTAAGCTAAGTGGCACAATCAGTCTGTGAGTTCCTCTTATCACATAAGAGTCATGACTAGACAGTTCATCTCTTACTGGAAAGTAAGGAAGTACATCAGCAGGCAATGTTTTAGATGTTGCAGGCCAGCTGTTCTCAATATATTGACGCAGTTTGGCGAGCTCAGTGTAGGAGGAGCTTTCAGCAGCAAACTCAGCGACAGGAACAGCTGACAGCAGGGTGGTGATGGCAGCAACAGTTTCTGGTTCAAAGTCAGAGTTCATTTCATTTGGCAATGGCAGACCTGATAGACAATCTGCTACCCGGTTGTCAGCTCCGCGTTTGTACTCCACGTCATAATTGAAGCAGAGCAATCTGGCAGACCATCGAGCCACTCTAAGTCCAGCGCGTCCCATGCCTTTAGTACTTAACAGGGTAGTCAGGGCTTGGTGATCTGATCTTAATTTGAATTGTTTGTCCCACAGGTACGTTCTCCAACGCTCAATGGACCAGACACAAGCGAGGTCTCTGCAGCTGTCAAAGTTCTGGAAGCAAAAGCCACAGTTCTTTCTGACATATCTGGATGGATCTGAGTCAGGATACCACCTATGCCATAGTCCGAAGCGTCTGTTGTAACAATTGTGGGCAAAGCCAGGTCAAATAAAGCCAATGCAGGGCTCTCTGCAATCAGTTCTTTCACTTTCTGGAAACTTCTGTGTGCTTTGGTGGTCCATGTGAAATTTGTGTTTCCTCTGAGCACATCTCTTATAGGCTCAACAACTGCTGCGTAGCTCGGAATAAATTTAGCATACCAAGCAGTAAGGCCTAGAAACGATCTTAGTGTGGACGCATCCAAAGGAGCTGGGGCATTTTGTATTGCCTCCAAGTGGCTGTTGTCTGGCATCAATCCCTCTTTTGAAATGGTATGTCCCAGGAAGGTGAGTTTCTCCTGGTGGAACTTACATTTCTCGTCATTTAGACGCAAACCTGCTTCTTGCAGTTTGTGCAGCACTGTTTTGAGGTGGGCATCATGACTGGCAGCAGAATCACTAAATACAATTATATCATCCAAATAAAACTGGACAGCGGGAACATCTCTGAGGACGGTAGACAAAAGTTTTGAAATGCTGCTGGGGCTGACGCTAATCCATAGCAGACGCTCTTAAAACGAAACAGGCCGTCCTGTGTTATAAATGCAGTCAGGTCTCTGCTTTCCTCGTGTAGTGGAACCTGATGGTACGCATTCGCAAGATCAATTGTGGAAAACATCACAGCGCCTCTTAACTGTGAAAACAGCTCCTCGATGTGTGGAATGGGATAGCTGTCCACCACAATTGCTTTGTTGGGTTCCCTAAGATCCACACACATTCTGATATCTCCAGACTTCTTCTGAGTCACTACGATGGGCGATACCCAGGGCGAGGCATCTACTCTTTCAATAATGTCTGCTGGTAACAGACGGTTCAGCTCCGCAGACACAGCATCCCTTACAGAAAAAGGCAGCTTCTGTTGCACAGGGACAGCATTTTTTGCGCAATTTCACTTTATGTACAAAATTCTTTGCACAGCCAAAGCTTGGTGTGGCAGAATGAGACACCTGTTCCACAGACTGTGTGTAGGTGATTACTTTATTTCCTTTTATGCACAGGTTCAAGGAAGATATTAAGTCCATGCCCATCAGTGGGTTTCCACTTTTCACAATATAGAATGTGGCAGGTACTGAACATTCTCCATGTTGTGCACAAGTCTTAATACATCCCAGCACAGGAAGGTCATCTTTTGCATATGTGACAAGACGCACATCAGACTGTTCCAGGGGCAGCTCAGAAAAGTATTGCTTATATATACGCTCTGGCAACAAAGATACAGAAGATCCTGTATCAACAGTTAATTCTTGCGTTGTAGTACCTGACAATGAGCCCACTTCAATGTTACACACAATTTTGTTGGCAGCAGGAGATGTGCTAGTTATGTACAAGACAGTCAGTTTAGGAACTTCAATTTCTCGGATGTTATGTTTCCTTGCAGAGCGGCACACCTTTGCAAAATGTCCAATTTTGCCGCATGATTTACAGGTCTTGTTTAAAACTGGACACTGCTTGGAATTTTCTAGATGACTGCTGGAATCACAACGGTAACATTTGTGTTCAGAATGTACATCCGCTCGACTCTGCTGCTTTTCTTGTGCTGCCTCTATGTGCGTTTGTTTCTTTTTTTCTCACGTGCAGTCTTTGAACTGGTAATTCGGCAGGCTTCGCAAATTCACTAGCATTAGCCATTGCATTTTCCACTTGGATTGCAACTTGTATTGCTCTGTCTAACGTTAAATCCTGTAGCGTCTGGACCAATCAGACACACCATTTTTCATTTGATTTAACAAGTCAATTATTCATTAGATTAACAAACGTTCACAGACCCCTCACCCAATAAACATACTGGGTGCCAAGTTGTCTGTGAACAAGGCCCAGGACCCTGGTTACCATGGCAACCCTGACATAATTATTCATATTTCCCCATGAATGAGCTGATTCGCTACAATCCGCTTCAAGCAATAAATGTTCACGAATTCGACTGCTGTACACTTTTTCAACGATTTGATCTCTCAGCATTTCATCTTCTTTATCATCAAATGCACATAATGACACCGTATCACGGAGCGCGGCCACATATTGCAGGATATTTTCATCATGACTTTGCTCCCTTTGGCGAAATTTGTGTCGCTCCGCAATGACATTAACTTTTGGTGCAAAGTACGCCCTGAGAGCCGTAAGTGCAGATGCATATGTCGTACCGGTGTTAGGAAGAGTGTAGAAAATTCTCTGTGCTTCTGTTTCCGAGGCAGTGAAGCAATATAGCACGCTTACGATTGTCAGGCCAGTCGTCTCCCTCTGCATGAATCGCCAGCAGGTAGTTCTCAAATATTTGTGTCTATATTCCAAATGGAATGGCAGGTTCACCAGGACATTGTATGTAGGAGGAAGATGGACTGCCATCCTCGTTGCCAATTTGTTGTGTAGTTGTATATAATCACGAGAGATCACATTCAGGTAACTCACATGGTCTCTTTACTAGCACTGCATGTCTGACACAACATTTCTTCTTCTTACATGCATACCAGTTCCCACATAATACAACAACTCCCTCTAGTGGGCATTTACCATTCAACATTGTTAAGTGGACACAACATAGACTAGTCATCAAATAGACAGCTAATGAATGCCTACATATATACATCTAATAGACAACAAAATGGCGAAATGCTTCCCAACTGCATTCCTCAAGTCCAACTCTTTTGCTGCCGGGAAATTGGTCATCACAGCATCTGCCAAATAAGAAAGAAAAAAAAAGCACAAGAAAAGCATGACATAATTTTTTACTTTAATTACACTAATTGTGACAGGGAGTCATTCTCTTTTGCTTGGATGCGAACTAAAAACAAAAACGAGATATATATAGTGTATCACCATTCAGTGTTAAAAAAGAGAGAAGCTCTCTGGTAAATGTTGTGTGTTTTATACACATACCTCTAATGACAGAGAACAGTGCAGTCTTTTCAAATGCCTCTTTCTGCAGCGGACCACCCCCCTTCATGTTGAATTTAGACATGAGGGAATTTTTTTAAAACCCTAAAATATACAGAATGAGGTGGTTAACAATTGCGAACAAAGTTTGACATTTCAAAATGACCAGTAAAGGAATTATTTTTAAAATTTCTGATTTGCGTTGTAACTTATTGAGTATTGACACCACAATGTTTGATTAATGTGGCAAGATTTGTAGGCTTTACCTGTCCAGCATCCTTCTGGCACTGTCTTTGTTCTTAAGCTTTACTATCAATTTGGAAGTTTCAAAATAAATCTTATTTTACTTGTACAATGACAAAGCTATTCTATTCAATTAGCTCATGCTCTCTCTGTATCTCACAAGCCATTGTTGAGTCATAAATTCAATATAATAATTGAAATAAATGATGGACTTTGTCAAAGATGCGAGTTTTAGTGAGGAAATGTTGTTTTGGAGAGTTTTTTTTTTTTTTTTTACCATT
>NW_015641420.1:89531-92094 GCF_001515625.1 Sinocyclocheilus rhinocerous
GAGCTTTAGTGAGGAAATGTTGTTTTGGAGTGCCCGGATCTTTTCCAGATGTTGAAACTCCTCCATAGTTTCTCCAATTCTTCTGAGTGTGTTCACTGTATAAATTAATATGGATTAATCTTTGTCAAAGCTGTGTTTGTTCTCTTGTTTGCTCTTTTGCGCTGTTTTAAAATCGATTGAGTTTGTAAACACATACAAATGATAAAACTTTTACTCTATTAAATTTTGCAATTAATCCTCTGAACACATGCGTGCTGAACCGTGGGCCTAGTCACGGGTCACTATCAACTACGATGTGCTCCCTTCACTAAAATGTCATGGTTCCTAAACATGATAATATTTTAGATGCAAAGTCGGCAACACCAAAGCTACAAAAGTATCAAAAAATTTATTTTTAAAAAAGACTGTCGCATAGCATATGTGACGTTTCGAGCACGCAGGCTCTTCATCAGACAAATGAACAACACTGATATCGCAAACTTTATAAGCCTACCTCCAGGTGATCAAAGGTCACATGACCATACAATATTATCGTGATAATAATAATACCAAAACAATAACATATCAACCAAGGAGAAAAACATAGAAACCAAGATATTGAACTTGATTTGACTGGTTTCTCATTAGCATCTCTTGCATACCTTTCTGCATTTCTAACAGTTGTCTGATTTCCTTCTTCATTGCTTGCTGTGATTGCCAAAGCTGTCTGTTCTCTTTTTCAAGATCGTGCAATCTTTCCCTGGATTCCCGAGGTAAGGAGTGTGAAGAATATTCATCTCTCTCACTCCACTGGTGTTTGATGAGATACCAGGGCTCTGTCTGTGGGCTCCTTGCTTCTATCGAATCAGGTGTTCTCCTACCTGATCCCTCATCTGAACTATAATGGCTGAAATCCTGCTGGTGAGCCATCATTCTTTGACTACGCCGGTAATCTTCTCGCCTGTGTAGCTGCTGTGCTGTCAAAGAAGCTCCAGGTTGATTTGGATACTGGACTTCAAAATCTTCTAAGTAAACTGGATGACGGACTGGACGTTTAGGACGTGCATCTTGAGACTGGTATTCATGCATTCTTGTCCAGTGTAAACACAATCATCCGGCTCGAAGAACCAAATTCTGTAACTGAGTTATTTGGGACTGTATTGTACTGGTTTAGGGTATTTGCATTCGCACTGGTGCGTCGGTCAGGACACAGGAGGCAGGAATGAGAATTAACAGTCTTTAATTACGGTTCAGCAAATGATCAGCACAATGAGCAGCACAGCCAGACCACAGGGCATTACTTGGCATAATCTTCACAGTAGTGATATGTGAGGTGACTGTAGGCATGTGTGTGTGTGGTCTGAAACAATTAATAATAAACAACAATTAGAAACATCAACATAATAACTGGCATTTATACTACTAACTAACTGCCCATTGGAAATAAGAATTATCTGCAGTAATACCACTTTCTACCGCTAGATGACGCAGAACGCACATAAATGGAATTATTTACTGCGTCATCACACAATCCATTAACTAGAACCTATAATCAAGAATAACTACAGAACGGAAATATACAACATTAAAATCTACGTCTATACACAATTGAAATATCAATCAGTTATGTTAATTTTGAATACTGAATCCAAGTATATTAAATATATGTTGAATTATGGGTTTGGCAAGACGCTGGGTTTAGCGTCGTCACTTATGTTCCCGAACGAACTCACAATAGCTTATTAATTATGCATCATACGACACGCTCAGTAAAGGACAATCATAAATGAACTTACATGTTGTCATTAACGCACAACTTGAACACATATCATCTTCAACCAAGCAAGTTAAATTCAGTCCGTATTCTGGAGAACCCTATACGGTATCTCGTGCAGTCGGCTCAAACGGAACTGAAAGTTACTGATGTACGCAGTAACCCGTGATCTGATTGGTCATTCCTTCTCAACAGAGGGCATGGTTTTATGTTTGCGCTCCTCCTCTCTGTCTCTCACTCATAGCAATCTAACGGTTGGAGGGGTTTGTTTAAAAGGATATTCTGCCCAAGCCGTCAAACTGACATCATCAGAGAAGGACTGCCATTCCAGAGCGGAAGTAAATGTTCAGATTTTGATTAAAGATTACGAAGACAACATTTTTTTTCAGCGGATTAACTTGCACAGATTAATTGTTCACATCATTACTAGCAATGTGCGCTAGTAAAGTAAATAAAGTTAAAAATAAGTGTTCTGTGAACGTTGAAGCTTTAATAACAAATATTTATCGGGAGTGTGTATGCTGGGATATCATAAATTTCATGGATAAAAAAAGTAACCTAACTAGTAATGTAACTACCCAGCAAGCAATAGCCGTCATTTCAACGTCTCGGTTAAGTATAGACCCGATATAGTCCGGCTATGTGTAACCCACTTCTAGCCCAAATAACCTTGAATTTGGTTTCATGTCGTTTTTTGGCAAAATAACTTGTGAGATGTATGATATTTCATCATGTAAGCAAAGTCAACAGCGTTTACAAGGTGTTTGGTTTCATTTCTTTGACATGTTCAATACATAGCCTGTGCATAGC
>NW_015641420.1:94720-97527 GCF_001515625.1 Sinocyclocheilus rhinocerous
CTTTATAGGCCTACCTCCAGGTGATCAAAGGTCACATGACCATACAATATTATCGTGCTAATAATAATACCAAAACAATAACATATCAACCAAGGAGAAAAACATAGAAACCAAAAATCAAAATAAATCAAAAACATATATAAAGCTATGCAAAATACACAAATGTAATTCTCAAAATATTGTTTAATGACATTAATTGATGCCTGCCTGGGTACATAAATACAAATCAATAACCACAAAGCGTTATTTATTATATGTAGATAGATATCTTATGTTTAAAGAAATGGACGAATATCAAAATCCTCATTTAATCCTCTAGGGGACAACGTGTCTAATGTATATATCCAAAAGGCTTCACGCTGTAAAAGCAATTTGTTGATATCACCTCCGCGACGCGAACACTTCACTACTTCAATACCTATGTACTGAAGAGTGGAAACTGAGTGTCTTGAATCTGCAAAGTGCTGTGCTACCGGACTTTTTGAATCGCGATGTCTGATTGCACATCGATGTTCAGAGATGCGAGTTTTTAGAGGTCTGCTGGTCTTACCAATATAACAGACCACAGGGGCAACGTATCAACGATATTGAAGCTCACCTTTCTCCGCCACCTGCCCAAAGTTATTACCCTGACAGCTTTGCTACTCATGTTCCTTCCTCCACTCCTTTGATGCCTGCTGTTTCCTCTCGTTCCCAAACTCATGGGTCACCAGCCAACCCCAGGGAGATGCAGACAAGTGTAACCAGACAGGAGGTAACCTACAGGGGCCCACAGCCAACCATACCTGATTTCATCCATCGAGATCCAGGTGAATTTACCCGCTTAAAGTTAGCCTTGAGCAACTTGTTGCCAGAAGACACAACTGAGCTGTTCAAATATCAGGTGCTAATTGATCATCTAAAATTAATGGAAGCACGCCTGATAGCAGACTCGTTCCTGAACTCACCTACCCCATATACAGACACTATGGAGGCGTTAACGGATAGATACGGGCGTCCTCATCCACTGGCACTGAACAAGATTGCAGCTGTTATGGACTCCCCAGATATATGGCCGCTTCCCTGACAATAACCGCTTCCCTGGCCACTTCCCTGACCACTTCCCTGGCCCTGGCCGCTTCCCTGGCCGCTGCCCTGGCCATAACCGCTTCCATAACCGCTTCCCTGGCTGCTGCCCTGACCGCTACCCTGACCCTGGCCGCTTCCCTGACCGCTTCCATGGCCCTGGCCGCTGCCCTGGCCGCTGTCCTGGTCGCTGCCCTGGCCCTGGCCGCTGTCCTGGTCGCTGCCCTGACCGCTGCCCTGATCCTGGCCGCTCTTGACAACTTGCCTGACCTCTTCCCTGACCATGTGGTTCACTGCATGCAAAGCCAGCGGTGGTTGGGCAACATTTCTGTGTGGCAGGACACTGGCCATCATGGAAACAGCTTTTAGCACACAGTGGAATCATCTCCGGTATGGGACATTGACCCGGCTTCACTGCGTGGACACAGATAGTCAGCTTTAGTTTGTGCATATAGACAGTATACAATACGAAAAACTCAAAAGCATGAATAGCCAGTTTTACCTACTTCCCTGACTGCTTCCATGGCCCTGGCCGCTTCCCTGGCCGCTGCCCTGGCCCCTTCCCTGGCCCTGGCCGCTTCCCTGGCTGCTCTCTTGACAACTTGCCTGACCTCTTCCCTGACCATGTGGTTCACTGCATGCAAAGCCAGCGGAGGTTGGGCAACATTTCTGTGTGGCAGGACACTGGCCATCATGGAAACAGCTTTTAGCACACAGTGGAATCATCTCCGGTATGGGACATTGACCCGGCTTCACTGCGTGGACACAGATAGTCAGCTTTAGTTCGTGCATATAGACAGTATGCCACTTCAATATACAATACGAAAAACTCAAAAGCATGAATAGCCAGTGTTACCTACAGAGTGAATTATTTTCTAAGTATTATGCCTCTTTATTTTGTAAAGTCATCCTGTGCTTAACTATCCTAAGGGATGCATTCAAACCTACCTTAGACGAGAAGAATTCTCGTCTAAGGAAGAAAAATTCAATGTGTTTGTCTGTGTGTGTGTCTGTCTGTCTCTGTGTTGGGACCCTCAGCATCCATTATTAACTGAAACTCACTGAAAACAGGCAGCACGCAAACAGGCCCACAGTCAAATCGACAGCATGTGTGTCCTCCAGGGCAGTCTTTATCAGAAGAACATCCTCGATGGGACGGCACGACCGTCAGCCTCGCCGGACAGAAACCGTCCACTAGAGGATCATTAGGGGAGGCCAGGGAGTGCGGTTTCAGCATTTGTAAATCAGGGTTTCGCGATCTCAAACCTAAATACAAATTTTACATATTTGTCTGCTTCAAATCAAAAGCATTTTAAAACCTAATTCCTAAACTGTGTTGATTACTTTCAAAGACTGAGAATCACTTATTTCTGCATTTCTTCAGGCTGTGTAATGAAGTCAACAGATCTTCTCACCTGTGGTTCGTCTTTGAATAGCGTGAGTTTTGCTCAAGTACCCGAACAGACACGATAAAACAGCAATCAACAAGAAATACACTCGCGGTGTCATCCTCCCGACTTGCGATCTCACAATGATCTCTGCTGGAAAATGTGCTGAATTGGTGCGTCAGGAGGAGCAGACAGCGACGTAAACAAAACTAAAATGAATACGTGTTGCTGCAATATCAACCTCTGTAAAATGGAGTTTTAAAGATCCAAGAGCTGAATGCTGCGTTCACGAATTCTGGCACTAGGCAGAGCAGGCGATTGCCTAGGGCCTCGTCCCAGCAAGCAATTTTGCCT
>NW_015641421.1:0-129 GCF_001515625.1 Sinocyclocheilus rhinocerous
AATTGGGCAATCTGGAGGCATTAAAAAAATAAAAACTTGTAATGTATAATGTTGTGTAACCTCTTGTATTAGCACCCTATATAGATATATACAGAGGCTTTTGGATTCCCGTTGTTTTTTAGACATCAT
>NW_015641421.1:307-572 GCF_001515625.1 Sinocyclocheilus rhinocerous
TAAAATCTTGTTAGAAAGGGAACAAAGAAAGCATTTTTGTTACTCAGTATTTGATAATTAAAAATCTAACAAAATAAGGAATGAATAGTGATAATTCAAAACACTTTATACAAACATTTTGTAATGAATTAATATTTTATTCAATGTAATTCAATAAATGTTAACTTCAGAAGGGAACAGCAATTATGATGAAACGCATAATAAACTAACAACAGAAGGAAACAGCAATTATGATGAAACACAATAAACTAACAACAGCAAAAAC
>NW_015641422.1:0-34670 GCF_001515625.1 Sinocyclocheilus rhinocerous
ATGATTAATTATTCATATTTCCCATGAGCTGATTCGTTACATAATCATCAAGTGTTCTAAAATAGAAGCAAATAAAGTGTGGGAGTATACATACAATATCCATATGCATGTAATTTCAATGCTATGGCCTTTGTGTAGATATTTAAAGATGACCATCTTTAAGCATGACTGATAAAATGAAATGGTAACACTTTACAATAAGAGTCCATTTGTAACATTAAGATTAATGAAACTTGTTACTTGTTAGAGTGTTAATTTCAACATTTACTAATACATTTTTAAACTGTAAAGTTTCTTTTGTTAACATTAGTTAATAAACTATAAACTAACTTTAATGATAAATAAAATTAATATTACTATTTTTATTCATTTACAAAGTATATGGTTCAGTAGGGTTTTTAAAAAAAAAATAGTAAAGCACTAGCCTGTTTTAGTTTTCGTTTAGTATCCATTTTAAAAACTATTGGTTGATTTATCGGCATAGGCAGAGGGTGAACCAACTCCAGGCTAAAAGCAGCCAAATGTATTAAACATCATAAACCCGCCTTTTTAGGCAAGAACCAGACATGGGTGTCATGTAGGCTAAAAAAAATGTTTAATGGGACTGAATTTGTATTTAACGTGATTACAATTTAATAAAAACGTTAGAAATTGATAATTATATAAAGGTTTCCTTTCCACGGTTATTCAAACAGCGAATAAATATATAGAAAAAAAGTGACATTATCACTAACATTGATCTATCACGAGTTTAAGCACTCTTAAAAAAAAAACAAAGCTATCGTTATAATCACTGAAGCTGTATACACTGTTAAATGAATCTCTTCTTACATTGTATGTACATCTGCACTTTGTTGTTTATGATGAGAGAATTCGCAAGAGTCAGCGAACGCGCGCGCACTCAACAAAACTGATGAGTTTGAACAATGACTCATCTGAACTCCTCTGATTGGCCTTTTGCATTCCTAAACTCAACAGATATGTGTGTGATTGGTTAAAATGTGCAACACTGTAAAATCGCCTAAAACGAAATACTGTGCAACTTGAGCAGATCTTAATTTAATGCCGCAATTAACACGGTCTTTTCATATTCACTTTATTAGCAACCGACGTAATAGATTTAATTTGTTTGTGCAGGGGCATTTTTGTCCAATTTAGTGGCATTTTTGCCCCAAGTCCCCGTGGCCAGCCTTACACATGCTCCGCCTATGTTTATCAGTATCAGCCAGTGTGGTCCAACCTAGCTATCGGTATCAGTAAAAAACAAAAAATCTGGTCCCACTTCCAGTTTATTAATGATTCTTTCAGTATTTTTGAGGAAGAATGAAACATTTACTGGCCTCAGCAGCCTTCGACAGTGGTAACAAATCAGAAATAAACTGTATTATATAAATGGATCTATATATTCTTTGAAGCAATTGTGAGTGGTGCTTGACTGTGCAAAACTCATGCTGTAGGTGGTTTTTAGTGTGTCGGGGTGTTGTGGGTTTTCTGAGTGGTTTTTAGTGTGTCATGTGGTTACCAGGTTGTTCGGTTTGGTTGCTAGATGGTTTTTCTTTTCACTCAGAGCTGATGGCCAAAAACTAACTATTACTACCAGCAATAACTATTCTGCCGTGCAAAGGCAAAAGACCGTAACTTCGATTTTTGTCGGAAATGAGTTATTGATATTTTTGGGACATTCAAGACATCCTTTGTCATTTGCATAAGTATCTTGAGTCAATTTCGTTGTTTTTCTGAGAAAATAATGGGTCGTCTCAACCGTAACTTCGAAAAGCCCCGGAGAAACCAAGGCAGAACACCGTATAACAGCAGTTACGGCTCTTTCACTTTGTTTGGAACGCTCAAATTGAGTTACGCCATTCTGACTTTGTTTAACTGCGTGTCAAAATGAAGTTACGGTGCCGGCTTGGATTTATTCGGTGTTCTGCCTTTTTTTACTGTCCATTAAAGTCTGCTGCATTTTAATTACAAGCGAATTAGATAGATCACGATCTACCAAACAGCTCCATATAACAAAGCCCTGTAATGACCTTGGCAGCAATATGTAATCGTGAATAACCTTCTTTTTGTAATGCAGATTATTCACCAGGCTGTCACTTCTAGTTGGACGCGTGTGGACTTTAATGCCGTAGCTAGCATGATCAATCATAAAATCAGTAGCCTACTAACAGTTCGCAATTAAATCCATATCCTACCTTTTCTTGTAACCCGATAAAATCAATCCATGGCGATGAACGTCATCGGAGATGTTTAATCCACAAGCATTCTGAGCATTATTCCTGCTTGCTGGCCTTCACATGTCACGTGCGTCAGAGGGAAACGAGGAGACGAGGAGATGACTACACAACTTGACTTTAATTAAACAAACCAAAGGAAAGGAACACAACATAGGGAGCACAGGAGTACACACATGGGGTGACATTTAAGACTCGACAAGGAAACATCAGGCAGACTACACATTTATACTGAACTTAACGAGGGACAGACAGGTGCGGGGAATCAACTAATAATAAGACAACGAGAACAGGAAACAGAACCAAATATGGGCATAAGGCAACACGAGGGAGAACGGAGCACACAACAAAACACGGGACAGAGTCTGACATCACATCAATCCACAAGTCGTTCTTTTAGGTTAGGCTATTTCATACAAGTCAATATAAAAAAAATTATGCTATGTCTAGCATTCTTTTACGTTACTGAGCATAGCAAATAAATTGGTATCCACGGTATCCATTGTTACGGTCAAAAATAAATAAATAAACAATTAATACAGTCACCTTAATATATGCAATAGCCTATATGATACAGCCCATGATCACTAGATTTTATACAGGTGTAACTATAATGATTTTGTAAGTGGTGATCAGCAACTAAATATTGATAATGTGGAAGTTACTGCCTTTTGCCTTGGTGTGACTTCTCACGTTTTGCAGACGATGCAAAGGCAGAGTACATTAACTTCAAAATAGTGGTAAAAATCAAGTCGGAGCTCACAATTTTTTAATGTAGATCATTTTCATTACTAAAACATCTAATTGTTAAATTTCCAGTGTCCTATCTATAATTAATTTGGCTGGACAAGTAAAAAACTTTAAAGTCATTTTTCTCAGTTTCACACTCTAGCGAGTTAAGGTCTTTTGCCTTTGTAGGCCAGTATTCACATCAAAAACAGTAACTATATCAGCATCCTCTACACCAACTGATGATAACTATAACAATAACTATATTAGCATCTACATCAACAGCTGATATTTATAACGATAACTATATTAGCATCCACATCAACGGAGCATAACTATAATAATAACAACTATATTAGCGTCTACAGTGTAGACTCTACACCAATGGACAATATCTATAATGATAACTACATTTGCGTCCACACCCTTGGACAATAACTATAACGATAATTATATTAGCGTCCACATTAATGGATGATAACTTTAACTACATGAGTACGATAAAAAGTACTTTAAGTTTGCTTTAGTTAGTAAATGGAAAGCAAAGTTGAATTTGTTCCCCCTCCCCCATTTTTTTTTTTTTTGCTGATCCAAAAAATTATTTGATCTGTGACTCAAAAAACTTAATATGATCCAAACCGTGAGTTTTGTGATCTGTTGCACCCATAACACCAATGGACGTAACTATTACAATAACTAAATTAGGGTCAACACTAACCTGTTCACATTTATTGCAGCAAGCAACATTGCTGTCTTTCATATGTCTTACATCTGTTGTACAGCAGAAGCATTTACATTGAAGTTATTCTCTCTCAAGTCATTTTGATTACAAGATTTTCTTTCCATAAGGTCTTCTTATAATGTTAGAAGGGTTTATGATAATTTCCTCCATTTTCAATTTTTGCAAAGCTGCTTTACATCGTGACAAATTCACAAAACGTTCAGAGCTGAAATGCACCACAGAAACTGTTCAGATCAGACAGAAAGGATCAGGGAACTGTTGAAAATAAACTTCGAACAAGGATATGCAGAGAGGTACGTGCCCCACACACAGGCAGAAACAGATCAACGTTTGACAAACTTTCCTCACGTTATCTTTAGTTCTTATGGTGTTTAGGAATAATACTGTCTATTTGGCTTTGTCCTCACTACCTCACACAGTACTATAACTCAAAGCTTCTGCAAAGCATCATAGCGCTGCATCAGCGTTTAGCACTGGATAGATCTGTTACAAATGAAGCTCTGCAGCTTAAGCCATAATCATTCAAACTCATTTGCTCATTTATTAAGGTGACATTTTGTACTTCCTCAGAACGAAAAGTGACTTCTAAAATAACCAGCATGAAAGCATGAAAGTCCTAAACAAATATCTGTATATTCTTCTAATATGCTAGAAATTATTTTCAGAAACTCAACGACAGCAATCCAAGCTTATTCTACTGGCTATTTTTCCAAATCTGGTTTCAGAAACAGGGTGTTTTTAGAAAATGTCACAAATGATTCAGCATCGTCTGAGTCATCGGTCTCTTGTGTGTAAAAGCACTGAGTACAGGATGTTATTTTTGAAATGAGGTCAAAGTCAGTTCCAGGCGTATTTACATGTACTGTCAGCCAGTGAGATAAAAAAATAACATCTTCTCCAACTCTGTGCCTGTTCATATCTCTGAAATCGATAGCCTACTATAACTCAGATTTGCGATATGACAATCCCTCATTGTGAGAATTGAAACTATTAGAATCGTAGCCAGTATCACCAGACCTTAAAAAAACCCTTTTGTGGGAAAAGAAGTACAATAGAATACTTTTAAAAAGAGTACTTATAATGGAAATTATATTACTTTAAAAGAGTATACTTAAGTGTAACCTTAATGTAATGTTTTCAGCAATGTAATTGCATGTTAAATGCAAATAGATTTATAGATTTACATTTATATTAAATGCAATTACCTGAACCTTAGAGTGCTTTTATGACCCATTAAAGTAGGAC
Organism: Sinocyclocheilus rhinocerous; assembly: GCF_001515625.1. Taxonomy (NCBI): domain Eukaryota; kingdom Metazoa; phylum Chordata; class Actinopteri; order Cypriniformes; family Cyprinidae; genus Sinocyclocheilus; species Sinocyclocheilus rhinocerous. The sequence goes on from NW_015641422.1 coordinate 4,954, forward strand.
TTAATTTTCTTAATTTCATAATTACTTCTACTATCTTTGGTCATATTGTACTGCTGAATGTACTGACAAGCATTTATGGTGAACTAAAATCTATTTTAATGTCAATTCTATTAAATTTGTCACTATTAACTAGTTGCTTATAAGCATGCCTATTATTAACATATCGGCTGTTTATTAGTACTTATAAAGCACATATTCTGCATGACCATATTCTACATCCCTATCGTTGTAGTTATAACAATAACTATATTAGCATCCACACCAACAGATGATAACTATAACAATAACTATATAAGCATCCACTGCAACGGATAATAACAGTAATGATAATGATAACTATAGCAAGTCATTTTTAATGTGCTTAAGTATGTTAGTCAACACTTTACATTATGTATACGTCTTTAAAGCACGACAAATGCTTAAGACATGATTTAAATTGTACTTTGAAGTAAAGCTTTTAAATTGACATTATTACAAAGTGCTCTTTTTAAAAGTCTACTTAAGTGTGTTAAGAAATATAGTCATGAAAATCTACTCTAAGTACACTTAAGTGGACTTTTATTTCTTTAATACTGAAATATGTAAGGTCACACTTTAGTTTGGGAACCAATTCTCGCTATTAACTACGACTTTTGCCTCAATAAACTCTTAATTTGCTGCTTATTATTAGTTAGTAAGGTAGCTGTTAAATCTAAGTATGGGGTTGGATTAAGGGATCTTAAATATGGTCATGCAGAATAAGGCATTAATATGTGCTTTATAAGAGCTAATAAACAGCCAGTATGCTAGTAATATGCATGCTAACAAGCAACTAGTTATTAGTGAGAATAGGTCCCTAAACTAAAGTGTTACCATATATTATCTGCACGCACTGTTTTTTAAAAACAGTTTTTTTTTAACCTGTTTTCCACATGGGTCGACCTAACAAAATATATGTAGTTTGTGTAACTGAGCAATCCCATTGGCTGACTCACTCCTGTGGCATCCGTGTATATGACCATGGATCAATGACCACCGGCTCCCGGGATGTGAAACACACATTGAATTGATATTTGTTAGCAATTACATGCCTACCCTAAATGATTCATTAACGTCAGTGAGTAATGTAGATCTTGAGCCAGCGATATGTTCTCAATCAGGACAAAGTGCCACGTTACACAAGCGTGACCAGCCAGTAAGCATGAACTACAGCTGCCGACAAGCATCTGCATCAATTTATGATAAACAAGGAAGGCGTATTCACAACAAACTGTCTTCATTTTCTAAATCCAATCCATCAGTTATTTTGCACGCTTCCCTTGTAGGGGAAAGAGAAAAGAGGATGAAGGTGTTATGAGAGAGTGATGTACCAAAAAAAATGATTGGAAATAAAACACAGAGACCATCAGCATTGAAGGAACTTTGGCAAAGCAACATCTGCATGCTGTTGTGATGTTTTGAGACATAACAGACACTGCAATACATGCAATTTAATGCATTGCGTTCATATTCTGGCCTCATCTGCTTTCCTGTATATAGTATGCATCATCAATAAGGAGTGCACTGAATTTGATCTTTTAAAATCACTTATACAAGCGGTTTTTACTTTAAGCATTTTGCATATCCCACTGTTTTTAGTGACTGAAATACTGCGGCAGGTGCTGTAATTGAAGTGCCCAAAACTTGCAGTTTGTTCATACAGTATATGCATGGGTTGGACAAAATAATGTGAACACCTGGGAAGTAGGCAATATTTCTTTATTAGGTGTTTTACCACCATTTGCCTTTAATATAGATTCCAGCCTTCTGAGAATAGATTCATACATCTCTCCAGTTGAATACTGTCTATAAAGCCATCTGCCAGTTTCTTGAAGGAAGAATATGCTTTCCACTCTTCTCTCCAAAACTGTCCACAGGTGTTTGATAATATTCAGGTCAGGTGACTGAGCTGCCAGGGCAGATGATGAGGTTCATCTTGGTGCACAAACTGTCCAGGTTTTATGATCATGACTATGTCCATGATGTTTTTGTGGAAACGGGGTCTATAAGGTGGATATTGAGGTTTGATGTCACTTTTCAGCAGTAGTTCTGTGTTGTTTGGACAAAACCTTCTTAGTGCACAACAATCCGTATTTGTTCATTTTCGTTTTTTGTCCACTTCTTTGCTGATGAAGTCTTGCCGTGCTTTATGTACACAGTCATAATCGTAAAGACTGCTGTTCCTAAAACACCAAACAATTGGGCTGTTATACAGATACTCATGCTAAATGGCTTCCATGATTTGTCTTTTTTGGAAATCTGACAATTCACACATTTCACCCAGAGCTTGTACTAAAGACTGCTGAACACAACTTATATTACACTGAAATACAACCCGGAGAATAGAGACAATGAAAAGATAATCGCAATGTTTGTTTTTCTCTGTAGATTGCACACATATGAACCCTCTATAATAAGGGTGTTCACATTATTTTGTTCAACCCCTGTATCTGTTTTTCTTCTTTTGAAAAATGATCGTCGAATATTCATGGCCTGAAACAGACAGACGAATTAACAGGCCTGTGCTGCAGTTCTATGGATGTTTTGCCTTCCAGGTCTCTGCCTCAGTCACATGACTAAAAACTAAGAACTGACATGCAATTAAGAGCCAATCAACAGCGCTGGCGCAAGCTGTTAGTAAATCTGGCCCTAAGTGTCTGAAAACATCATATTTAGTTCCAACTCGGTGCCAAAAGAGAACATATAAGCTATAGTTACCTAGACCAAAATTAAGTGAGTAGTGTGTGCACAAACCCAACAGAAACCCAAAACTGTGAGTCTTTTGAGGTGCGCTAGAGTGCACTTGACATCACTCAATGTCAGCCGACCATCAAAGACTTCCTCAACAACTTCTCTACAGTCATTTACTCAGTGCAGCAGAGCCTTTTGTAGTAGAATCACTGATTCAAGGACCATTTCAAAAGAACCTTGAAAACGTGGCTTTGCAACAGGGAGCGGGGAAAAAAATGGCCGCCACTAAACTGAACTGTAATCTGACGCCACTGGCTGATCTAGTGTTGCTGTCATGCTCTGGTCAGTGACACTAAAAAGTTTTCATAATCAAATACTTAATAGTTTCCCACAGCGACAGTATGTACACTTTGCAGTGGAATTCAGCAATAAATGTCTTACAGTTTAGTTCTCTCCTGAAAAAAACCTTTTGAAAAAATTATACTTCTGCATACTTTTAAAAAGAGTGCTTATGATATAAGTAATATACTTTAAAAGAATATACTTAAGTGTGAACTGAATGTAATGCTTTCAGACACTAATTGCATGTTAGTCAGTAAGAATTAAATGAAAAAGTATTCTAGTTTAAATATATTAAATGCAGTTAGCAGAACATTAGAGTGTTTTTGACCCTTTTACGTTTTATATGTAATTTCATAATTACTTCTATTGTCTTTGAAATATGGATGAAGTGTACTGCTGAATGTACTGATAAGAATTTACAATAAACAAAAATATACTTTAATGTAATTTCTATTGAAACGCATGTCATGTATTCATATAGTAATTACACATTTGTAATGAAGTTGCAATTTAGTAATATTAACTTGTAAAAAATGTAATATCAAATAACAAAATACAGTTAAAATTATTAGTACTTTTAATCTTCTCATTATTATTTGACATGTGATTCAATGTTAGTCGACACATCAAAATACTTAAAAGTAAAACGTTTAATTTGACATTATTACAAAGAGTACCTTTTAAAACACTGTTAAAAACAGTGAATGAAATTAACTGTACACTTAAGTGGCCTTTATGCCACTTACCTAAGTAAAGGTTTTTAAAAATGCACTTTTATTAACTGAAGTGCACTACAAGTGCACACTCAATACAATTAAGCACACAAGAGTAATCATGTATGTTGTCTGTGACTTGTACAAAAGTCCATTTGTCAGTTTCATTGTAATGTATTTTATAAATTTTTGTGCTATTGTTCTGTATACTTTCAAGATGTAACCACTGTGATCTTTTAACTTGACTAACCTTTTAATATCGCATGTATCAGAAATGTATCTCTGACAATTAATACTTTTTCTGTTTCCTTTTTGTCTGTACTGTACTGTTGTTGTTCTTTTTGGACCAATGATAGCTGATCAAGTTTATGTTGTATAAGGAAACTAAAAGTACAAAAAATAAGAGTCCATTCGTTCATATGATTGAGTAACATTTACACAGGCACCTACCATGTTTACATGCTTCCTACAGCTCTTGAAGTGCAGGAAAAGGGGCAGTTTAGCCACAACAGCAGCAAAAGATGATTGCAGAGCCTGTTATTTTCCCCCATTACAGTCCTCTAGCCTCACATATGGTCAGTCAGTCCAGTTAAACACATCACTGCAGCAGCTCTGAGATGACCGAGCAAAACAGGTAAGCACTGCTATTAATGAACACACGAAGAGAGCATGAAAAATAGAAAACTGGGAGTCAATAAAGATCAAAAACAAAACCTCCAGTCCACAATACACAGTCGACAGGCAAGGCTGCTGGCATGCTTTCAGCTTTCATATATATATATATATATATATATATTTATAGCTTTTTTCTGGTTCTCAGCATTGCACTATTTTCCAGCCCTAGTTTCAATTTCCCATCATTAAAGAGAGAAATGATGCTTATCGTGTTATGTTAGTCAGCGCCCTCAGTTGTCATAAGCAGGTCTGCTAATGTGATCACAGTCGTATGGAGCCAGTCCTGCCCGCCAGACAGACTGCTGCTTTGTAGTGATTCATTCTGTTTGGCGGATCTCTTGCTCGTTGTCACTTGCGTCGCTATATTTAGCACCTGCGAGCGCTTTTGTGTACGGTTGTGGCATTGTTCTTGAGTCAATTCCCAGATCTCAGCTCTGTGTTAGAGCGCAGACTCAGCCAGCCACATTCTCTACTCACAGCCTGAGCCTGCAATCATCTTTTATGATTCTAACATTTACTAGAGATTGACATTAAATCAAAAACTGACCGCATTTTTACAGTTGCTGTTCAAAACCTTGGTGTCGGTATGATGTTTTAATGTTTCTGAAAGAAGTCTCTTCTGCTCAACAAGACTGCATTAATTTGATTAAAAATACAGTAAAAACAGTTATATTGTGAAATATTATTAAAAATCAAAATAAAAGTTTTCTATTGTAGTATATTTTAAAATATAGTTTATTCCTGTTATTTCAAATCTTCATCATCCATTACTCCAGTCCTCAGGGTCAAATGATCCTTCAGAAATCATTCTAATATGCTGATTTGCTGCTCAAGAAACATTTCCCATTATTATCAATATATCAAAATGTTTTAATGTTTACCTTAGATAACGTGGCTACTGCTGTTCACGGTGATTAATGATGTTAACAGTTTTCAAAACAGGGTTGCACAAAATTCAAAAAATGGCTCTATCTTATATCATGAATCGAATCGAATCGAATTTAATTGAATTGGTCAGGCCCCACGGGAAGTTGAAATGTGAATATTTGAATTCCAGGACAGGAATGACAAGAAGGTATAAAATATTTAAAAAATTTAAAGTACATTTGCTTGGTTTAAACATCCATCCATGCATATCTCCTTCTGTCCATAAGGCCTATAAACTTTCAAACTTCAAGGTTTCAAGGCAAAACTTTCAAACCACTTCCACCATTCAGTCACACTTTAGTCTGGAGACCAATTCTCACTATTAACTAACTATTAACTTATAACTATTAACAATACATTCTTAATTTGCCGCTTATTAATAGTAAGGTAGTTGTTAAGTTTAGGTATGGGGTTGGATTAAGGGATCTAAAATATGGTCATGCAGAATAAGGCATTAATATGTGCTTAATAAGTACTAAAATACACAGCCAAAATGCTAGTAATACGCATGCTAATGAGCAACTAGTTAATAGTGAGAATTGGTCCTTAAAACAAAGTGTTACCCAACATTCAAAGATTGTCTACTTCACAATTGCAGCTACTGTATATGAATTTCTTTGAATTTCAAATCATGTTAATTCTAATTCCTTACATTTCAAATTTGATGTGCAGTTATGTATCCTGTTTGCTACCTTCAAATTGGATTTTAAAAGGCATTTTCAATTCAATTCTGTCTACTGCACAACACTACTTTGGAAAATATTGGATCATTAGGTAACATCTAATGAAATCTGACTAGGTATCATCAAAGAAGCACCCAGCAGAGTTGTATCTGCATTTTCCAGAGCTTGTACTGTATGTTTGTGAACAAAAGCTTCTTTAGATCAAAGTGTATGTGTTTTCAGCATTAATGTGTAATACATCTCCTTACTGTCTGTCAATATTAGTTTCAGTGACACCTCAAAATGCACTTCCTATGGTTAATCAGCATGGTTAAGCATGCGCCTTTCCAGGAATAGACGGCAAAACAAAGCAAGAGGAGTAAAGAATGCTAGAAGAGAGATGAAACATTTACAACATGAGAGCACAAAAAGAAAGATCTGTGCTCTGCGAAAAGGAGGGCTAAGTACAAGGGATAGAAAAGAAAGAGAAATCAATGATAGATGAGAGAGGGAGTGAAAGAGGCAGCGACAGGAAGCAAGAACATGAGCAGTAAAGTCCACATCACCCTTGAGAAGATTAAAAAGCAAGAGCCGGACACAGATATTAAGTGTGTCGGGAACTCATAAATGTATCATCTAGAGATTTCAGAAGTACCAGTACTTCAGTAGTTGTCGATACTAAAATAAAAAAAACTTAATATCAGTCTTTCTACAGTATTGGTAGCACAAAATGCTACTCGGATGCACTTCTTGGACCCTGGTTGTGACCTTCACTCACATACAAAATGCTTGAGAAATACTTCAAGGCAAGTTAATATATGTTGATATTAAAGGGGTCATCAGATGCCCACAAGTTAATATCATTCTGTAGGGTCTCTGTCTACAGCAAGCTGTTTTATTGCATGTCGCTTTAAATGCAAATGAGCTCTGCTGACCCCGCCCCTCTCTTCCGAGCCGCTCTCTGAGAGATGGTAAACTTTAGCCGCATTCATAGTGAAACTTGCTAACTAGCACATTATTAGGAAAGGCGATTTGCAAAGATTCATTAAAAAAACCTTAAACTCACTTCTTCTGGAATGTGAAGCTGGATCACGAAGGATTCGCGTGAAGATAGACACATTTAGGTAGATCGGGGGGCGCATTCCCTTCAAAAACAAAAGTAATCCACTGCGTCTTCAGTGGACCAGATGTCGGGAGTAAATGACGACTGCTATGTTCATTATTACATTCAACAACAAAACACCTCAATCGCTACTTGCTAATTAGCACATTATTAGGAAAGGCGATTTGCAAAGATTCATTAAAAAAAACCTTAAACTCACTTCTTCTGGAATGTGAAGCTGGATCACGAAGGATTCGCGTGAAGAAAAAAATCCGGCGTCAAAAAAATGGCGGACTGATGACAGCTCACTCAGGGCGGGTCTAAGTTAAGACACCAGTCCAGTCTGTGCTGAAACACTACTGTCAATCAAACTATCGTGGGAGGGGCCTGGGTCTCTGTGATGTCACACAGACAGGCATCTGAGATCGGCTCGATTTGAGAAAGTGGAAATGATTTAACGAGATAAAAAAAACACTGGGTGGATCTTTATCATTATAGGGTGGTTGTGTACACACACTGCCAACACACATTTCAGTTCAAACAGCTTGTAAAAGTGCATGTAGTATCCGATGACCCCTTTAAATGAAGAAGTATGTTAATTAGCAGAGTTAGCTGTGGTGTCAAAAATAGTGAAAAATTCCGTTGCTATCGACTTCTGAAGCCTGTTGTCAACATATAACGGGAACAGTAAAAGATGGAGGGCTGAAAGAGGATGGAGAGGAATAATCGCTCCAGAACAGCTTCCAAGATCATCACAGCGATTCTGAGACTGCAGACAGAAAGAGACGCCAGTGAAAACAGTGAAGGGCCTCACAAGGAGAGTACAACTCTTCGAGATGACGTCTACGAATATGTCACTGAATGCTAACCAACTTTCAAGGGGAACGGCACACGTAGGACTGAATTTCAGCTCTTTAGACTACAAACTCTTCTAACAATAGTGTTGAGCCCTGTGTCAACAGAATAGGGAGCAGAGAGCAATGACTCACTACAACAATAAGCAATGATCCGTATGACTGAACACGGCAAACAATTGAATACTTCATGCTTTTTATTGTTACAGATGCAACTGCGAAATCAGTTAACACACTGATTTTTTTCTTGAACTTTATTACACTGATCAGTGTAAGTATTCTATTTAGGATATAACAGAGTTGTAACTATATAATGTGTATTGCTTGAGACTATCAAGCCAATCAGAATCCATCCTGCTGCAACGAGCTCAAGAATTTAAAGCGGCAGACGCACGTGCGCTTAGAATAAACAGACAATATCATTCGGTGGTGTGGACGCTAATATCGTTATCTTCATAGTTATCATTCTTGGTGTGAATGGGGCTTAAGTCTCCCTTCCTTTTAACCGTATTGATGAGATCTATGTATGTAATCAATGTTTATATTTGAAAAAAGCTGAGATCTGTTAATTCATCATAAAAAGCGATCGTGTCTCTTGGATTAAACCTTTTGATTCATATGGATTACTTTTACTTTTGTCTTTATGGACTTTTTGAAGCTTGAAAGTTTAGGTGTAAAGGACTTTCAACAGAGGGACAGAAGTCTTATCAGGTTTTATTCAAAATATCTTCATTTGTGTTTACAAGAGAAACAAAAGTCCTATGGGTTGGGAACGACATGAAGGTGAGAATTAAAAAAAAAAAAATGCACCTAATGCATTTGTTAATGCATTAGGTGCCATGAATTAAAATGAACAACAAATACATTTTAACAACATTTATTAATATTAGGTTAATTGAATCTTATTGCAAAACAATACCAGCAAGCCAAACCCAAGTGTGAACAACAGTAAATCTTGATTACTAGTTGTACCAGCCACAAGCCTGAAAAAAACTTGATAGTGCGAGAGTGCATTCGGTCTGACTATGAAGTACAAGACCCCTCTTCTGAAAGAATATCTCATCAAATGGAATATAAAATCAAACAAAACCTCACACCTCCATTCAATGGTTCTCCTGCCTGCTGTGGCTGCAGAGCCGGTGCATTTTCTCAGTGCATGTCTTTGTTGTTTGTGCAAAGAGAGTTTAGGTAATGCACATTCATAGCAGGATCAAAGGTGCTCTCCACTGAGTCTGTGCTGGAGCTGTTTTTTGGGAGTGCAGGGCTTGCCAGGAGAGCAGGGTTGGAGCTGTGGAAGGATGACTCAGAGCTTACCGAGTCGGAGACGCTCTTTCCAACTCACCGTGCACAATTGCACCTTCTTATACCTGCTAAGAATAGCAGTGAATAAAGGCGCGCTCCAAAAAGGAAATGCACCTGTTACTCAAGTGGAAATAACAAAGTGCACAGAAATAAAATGAACTAACCACTGCACTATTTTGTGTTCCACTTAAGTAACCAAGTCACACAGGGTTGGAACGACTTGATATTGAATAAAGGGAGTAGTGCCTTTTTTGGGTGAGCTATTCTTTGCTTTGCTTTGTGTGATATTTGGTGTCATTCCATACATTTGTTTAGCTGATTATCTTGTTTAGCCATTTTCAAGAGGAGCTACGAGCCACTAAACATTCAATTCATGATCCTAATGGAAGCAGGCCAAGCACAATTACAAAGCCAATGAATGAGTCCAAGAGCTGTTCAATGCCATTTTCTTAATGCCACCTCTGCTGGTGGGAATGGAGGCTGTTCACCCCTGTGAAGCTGTGTCCTGCTGTGCTCATTGTGAAAGAGATGTCTATCAGGAGAAAAATGTAAGAGGCTACACAGAAAACAACACCTGCTTTCGCCCTTGTGATCAATATATTGATCGGCGTGTCATCTGGAGTATGTAACAGCAGTCCAAATTGATTTTAGTGGCACATTTTGACCGAAGACTGTGAAACCGAGCAGAACCGAGTGGGAGGTTTATTGCGCAAACACCTTAGGCCACAGGAATGGAACAAAACATGTAATTGGTAAATAATAGTAAATAATTTCAGGTTGATAATGTAATACAAAAAATACAAGTCTGCTTGCCTAAGAACCTACAAGCTGTTCTCTAGCTTCTGCTGCAGTGAACCATGGAGAACAATGCATTAGTGCAATTATGAATAAAACAAGACTGAGATGGAAATGGTGGAGGAGACCAAAAGTGCATGATTTATAAGTAGTACATGTGAGGTGCAAAGTCTGCATACATTTATACTGTGAATATATACACTTGGATTCAAATTAACTAGGTGAATCTCAAGAAACGAAAAATGTAACAGCATCTTCAGGACGAAGGATGGGCCCAAATATAATAATTAGGGTAGGGATGGATTAAGATTATAATTGTGGCCAAAACAATACCCTGAAAATTATTTTTGGGTCATGGCCAATAACTGATTAAGATTAATAAATGCTGCAGAAATATTGTTCATTCTTAGTTCATGTTAACGTTAACTAATGTTAACTAATGAACCTTTTTGTTAAGTGTTACCCTTTATATAAATGTATCTGTATACAATAAAGCCACAATACCAACTACCAATAGGAGGTTTCTGGCCGATAGCAAAAATGTATTTTGCCTATGTCACAATATGAGGTAAATCCAGCCCTGTACATGATACTGATTTTTGTTGACAAATTGGTTTGGAACAGTTATTGAATAAACGATTAACCTGAACTATTATGAACTGACAGTTTTATTCATTACTGAGAGAGCATTGACTTGGTATGATGTTGGTTCAATATAAAAAGGAATTAGCTTAGATGTAGTAAAGTGCTTTTGCCATGTTGCTGTAGCTTAGCTTGCTACATTTCCCAGGGCTGTAGCTTTAGTGTAGTGAAGCTTAATTGAATGAAGAGTAACTGTTAGCTTAGCTCACTACATTTTCCAAGTAGCTTGCCCAACACTGCATGTTCAGATATAACTAAATATAGGTCCACTCCCTTCATTAGCATGACCTTCAGTACAAAGGCCCCACAGCAAATAGATTGACAGCTCATTTCGGAAGGAGTGCTGTCAGCTGTGTTTTAATAAAAACCGAGGGTCGGGTGAGTGGCGTGAAGCCGCCTGCTGTCGTCATGGAGATGGAGCGGGTGCCAGTGATGCCTGCCTGCCTGCCAGAGCCGTTCAGTGCTGCTGGAAAGTGAAGGTGTCATGTTGTACCATGACAGAGACTCACCCATATGCTCTAAATGAATCGTTTGCAAATACATGTCAGATAGAAAGGACGTAAGCTGCTTGGTTTCATTTTTTAAATCGTCCAAGCCTATGATGAGGATTAATATAGAGCTTATTAAGAGGTGTTCATCCTTGATTACATTCTTCAAGGTTGGCCTTCTTCTTGCTGCCAATCACAGCACACACTAGCCCAGCTAACCAATCACAGCACATTTCGTATTTCAGAAGGCAGGCCTTCATTTGATTCAGGAACTATTTGAGTCGTTCATGCCAGCCTGGGGAGAGAGGTGTTGTAATAATGTAAAATATGTGAAAAATAATGTGTTTTTCGAACAACCTAGTATGAGAGCCTGTTCTAGTACACCCCCAAAACAAAATCAAGACTTTGTAAAAGAGCATAATAGGACCCCTTTAATATTTATTAACTTTAAATGAAATATTGAATAACAAAACAGTAAAATTATAATCAAGTACTTTAAATGTGCTTTACTATGTTAGTAAACACATCATAATAAGTGTATACTCTATTTAAGTACACTTAAGTGGCCTTTTATTCCATTAACATTATATTATAAAAAAAAAAAAAAAAGGATATACATCTTTTTGAAACTGTTATCACATCCACATCAGCATTCTGGCCTCTTGCCGAGTATAAATGAGTCTATTATCAGTCTTGTCAGTCAATCACCCATTCGATTCTCCTTCATCACTCAATTTCTCCGCCGTCTTTCGGCTCCCTGAGCTTATGCACTCACATTTATTGCATCACTGACTCGGAGCTGAATAAGACCCACACCACAGTATAGGATTAAATTGCTTGGCTGGAATCCATGGTGTGTGGAAGTGGAAATGTGACAGAGCAAAGTAAAGCAGTTATCCAGGATAAGGGTAGATGGGTGCTGAGGCGCTGGCCCTGATGCCCCAGACAGGTGAACCCTGGAGCCCCAAACCAACAATACATCCAGCCCTTGAGACTCATCAGCCCTGCTGGGAGACAACAGCGCACAGAAAAGGTCATCCTTTATAAAGCGCACATAGGCAACAACATAAGGTACTGAGAGAGAGAAAGTAAGAGAGATAGAAAGAGAACTGACTCTCTGTGAAGTCACGCCTTATAACTTTACAGACCAATACTAATTTACTAAGTGATACAAGGTTTAAAAAAATGAACATACTGTCATCATTTACTCACCATCATGTCATTCAAAACCTGTTTGACCTTCTTTCTTCTGTGTAACACAAAAGAAGATATTTTGAAGTATGTTGCTGGTCCCCATTATATGGACAAAAAAGAGACATTTCTCAAAATATCTTCTTTTATGTTCCACAGAAGAAAGAAAGCCATACCGGTTTGGAAAGACATGAGGGTGAGTAAATGATGACAGATCTTTCAGTTTTGGGTGAGCTATCCCTTTAAAGAGCGAAGTTACAGGCAGTATTTTTTCGTTTTTTCACATTTTTAAATCTTAAAAAGGACTATTATCGATCTGGCACATTATCTGCCCTGAACCATTTTTATGGTTATCGGTATCGGTCATTTTCTGAACCGATTTGCCGCTAAAATAATTTAAAAGCATTTAAAGAAAGTTTTTGTCAGAGCCCTTAATTTTGACATTAATTTTCATTTTTACACCAGACATATATATTAGTTCAAAGTATCGGTTATCGGTCTGCTTGATCTGTAATAATCGGCATCGGCCCTGAAAAACACGCCAGTCGCCCCCATCTTAAAATCTTGCAAAAACATTATGGATTAAACAGTGTGTAACTCCCAAATGACGTAGAACATCAGTAAAAACACCTATATTTGCTCCAAGGTAATTTTATTTACTGTACTGTATTTTTGCACTGTTCACAGACGTTTATTTCTATGGGATATTTTTATTGCTTTCAAATGACACTTTTCCCATTTTAGTGACTTAGAGGTGCATTTGTCTCGATTCTGATTCCACGTTACTGCATAAATTAACCATTTTATTTAAAAATGTAAACAGTAATACTTTGCCTAATCTCAATTCATCCCTCAATTCTTAAATGTTCTCCTTTTTAGCAGAATTTTTCACAGTGATCACAAACGTTTATTTCTATGGGATGTTTTTTTTTTTCAGTTTAATGTTTCACTCAAATTGTTACGGCGATAATGTAATTTGAATTCAAATGTTTTCACTAGTAGTCTCAGATTTTATATATACCCCACTGTATATTTAAGTCAAGTAATACCATTCTAGTAATACAATTTATTATACATATAATTTATATTAATAGCTATTAATAGTTATATAGGACAAAATGGCCCATGGTGGATGAACCTTCATTGCCCAGAATGCTCTAATGTTTGTCAAAGCAAAGGAAGTGTTTTGACAGTTTAGAGAAATACATCTAATCAGTTGAGACAAACATATTATTCATACGAGGGAACAAACAGGCATAATTAAATTAATAAAAAACAACCGTTGGACTAATAAAATCCTTCTGTTGGGTTACTGTGCTGTCATTGCAATTTGAATTCCTATTCAACATCCTGTAGCCAATTTAACTCAAAATCACTCTCATGAATCAAAAAGGAGCCAGTTCTTAAATTCTGAACTGTGCCGAAACTGAAGAAACAGTCAACAGTAAAAATATATTTAACCCAATGTGTTCATTACAAGAATCCTTACAAACTGGCAGCTGGATTTGTCTGACAGGTTCGTCTGCGTTCGCCAGGACGGCTCACATGAACACACTGCAGCGCTGGCTTGCTGAACTGTGTTAACGCTTGTAGGCTGCTGTTGACCCTTATAGAGAGCGAGAGTGTTACATGACGATTCCCCCTGGTCACAGAGTCTGTAATTACCCCACAGGAGCACAATTACACCGGAGAAGAGCAAAAATAAGAGGGTATAAAAAGAAAGGCAGAGCAGTGGGCTGCAGACAACAGAAGCGTCCTCAGACTCTAATCTAGGTCAGTGAAATCTTCTCTTTCTCACCAACTAGACAAACGGAATTGAGATGCAGGTGTATTCCTGGGAGAAGCCAAGGTTATGCTGTGTTACTCAGCCACACATGCATGAGTCATGCAGGGTGATGGGAAGGTTAGCCTGTTCAGCGCTTGACTAAGAGCAATCTACACACGCTCCGCTGACTAACACACAGCATTAATATCCTACGGCCACAAATAAACACGCAGACCAGATGAAGAACTTCCCTGTATGTCTGCACCTATTTAAACACAAATTGATGACTAAATTCATACACTTTCTGAAAGGTGTTTGACCGTACTGAAGTGTTTTGGAGGCTATCAGAGCAGAGCTAGGATTTAAGCTAAGAGCTGGGTTTTAAAAAAGACAAGTAATAGGTGCAAGATCTAAAAATGTGTGTGTAGATAAAGGAAACCAATGAAACATGGTCAGAAATAGTTCATATATTTATCTAAACATATTTATCCAGAAACGATTTTTTCCTAGTAGGCTACTAATATTATATTTTCATTAAATCACTGTGGAACACAATGAAGCTCCACTATAGTTTATAATATTATTGATGAGGAAGTGCGCATAAGAGTAACATTGTGTGCTAAAAAGCATTGTTGGAAAGGTTACTTTGGAAATGTAATAGGTTACAGGTTACAAGTTACCCTATTAAAATGAAATAAGTAGTGTAACTATTTCAATTACTTTATTAAAGTAATGTAACTGATTACATTTGATTACTTTTTGATTACTTTTCTACATTTCTAACTGTTAATCATTTTAAAACATGCAGGCAGGGTTAACCTTACAGTAGTACTCAACACTGATTCCTGTCTGACTTTCAAAATCCTTCTTCATTTTAATTAAGATTATAATAAAAAAATCATATTCTGTGTCCTAAACTCCTGAAACATTGGTGTCTCATATTTTAGAGGTGTCAATGCAATTTGGGAAAGGAATCAGTTAAATCTGTGTGTATGTATGTGTGTGAAAATATTCAGATGAGAATAACTCCTTTTGTAAACGTTAACATTTTCATAAGTAACTGTGATTTAATGAAACATTTCACTAACAGATGTGATACTCCTGTCACTTCAAAATACATTGTGCATGACGTCAACAACATGAGTAAGAACATGACGGCTGGAAAGAGGCATCTGTCCTAAAACATTTTAAAAAATAGGGAATACTTAGTACATGCTCTTTTTTTGTCCTCCTGATCATGTAAAGATTAAGGTTTGTCTAGATGTATATTAGACTGGTTAAACCTGCAGCTCTGGAGTGACAAGTTATTCCGTTTGTGTGTTTTAAAGCTTGGCTGTGTTCAGCTGCTTGTAATGTAATGTCTTCCAGAAAGCAGGGAGGAAAATTGTTAAGCATGAATTTTTTGCAATGGTTGGTTGGACAATGACTGATATCGTTGTGTGAGACTCTTGTATGTCATTTGCATTAATGCAATATCAAGTAGCCTATTGTTTTATAATAGCAATGAATCTCATTTCTCTGAAAACCTGAATGATTTTATATTCTCATAAAAGTCCACAAGTCAGAAAATACGATAATAATAATTCTGTCTTGCATTTGGCACTCAAAACAGTTGAGGACTGAGACTGACAGGACTTGGCAACCTTATGAAACCTTGAAAGTCAAATAAGGACAAGAACGTAGAGCTGAGGTGAAGAAAAGTGAAATGAAGTGAGAAAAAACTACACACCAGAAATGGCAAACCATGGTGTGAAATTGTTCAGGCTGCAACAGCGAGAGCAAACAGAGGTGAAGAAAACAACAATCATATCTGACGGAGAACAGCAGGGTAGCTGGAGTGTTTAAAGCTTGCCCACCTTGCTGGTTGAGCTGCAGTGTGCTCTTGCTCCACTGTGACAGACCCACGATGGCTACCATCTTGGCTCCCAGGCTGGAGCGACGCTTCTTGTTTCCAGCCAGGCCTGTGGCGTCGGGCCCCGTGCTGCTGGGGCTCTTCTCCAGGCTGTACATGGCGCCGCTGATGCTGGAACTGCGAACCACGTTCCGGGCTGCCACCGCGCTCATCCCGCCAGGGCTGGGTACGTCCACTGAGCTGCTGAGCATCATGGTCCCACACTAGCCTCTGGGCGCAGGGCTGGACTGAGGCTAAGAGGAAGACAGAGGGTGAAAAGTTAAATGCAACTATTCAATTATGAATCAAATCCAAAGTGTCTTTACTCTATACTTAATTTCAGTGGCTGTGCGTCATTCAAAGGATTAGGGTCAGTAAGATTTTTTAATGTTATTGAAAGAAGTCTCTTATGCTCACCAAGGCTGCATTTATTTGATCAAAAATACAGTTAAAACAGTAATATTGTGAAAATATTGTGAAATATTATTGCAATTTAAAATAACTCATTTCTATTTGAATATATAAAGCTGAATTTTTGGCATCATTACTCCATCGTTACTTCAGTGTCACATCAGAAATCATGCTGATTTGCTGTTCAAGTAACGTTCTTACTGCTATCAATGTTGAAAACAGTTGTGCTGCTTAATATTTTTTATGGAAACTATGATACATTTTTTTTCTGGGTTCTGTAATGAAAATAAATCCAATTAAGCTCAATTTAATAAACAATCAAATGTAAAAAAAAACACTTAAAAATATTTTAGAATCTAATCAACTAAGTTATGTTCCAAATTTAAAGTTGATATCACATAAATTGAGGTTCCTGTGAGATTTTGTTTAGGTCCTATATTAATAGCTACCCAAACCACAGAATTTTTAAAGCATTTTCCTGTCAAATGTTTTACATTTCCATCACAATATTACTTCTATCACAAAGTAGTCAACAATTTTGAGTGTATAAGCTTTCGAATGATATCTAATTTAGGATGATTAGCATCGCTAATGTGACGCTGACAGTTAAGAGGTTAATGTCCACAAAGTTTTGATTGGTAGTCTATTTCTACAAAGCATCCCATTTTGCTGAGTTAACTCAATAAAATAGCTGTTAATTTTTTTCAAATCAGTATTTTCATAATGCACAAGTTATAATGATTTATGTATCAGCCTTTCCTGCACCACTGCAAAACAAATCATATTTACCTGAGCTGTGAGTTGTCTGTATTGAACGTGATGCAATAAAAGTTTGTGTGCCATGCAGTAATGGCAAGAAACATCTTTTTATGAAGTTGACCTTATGGGTTGCATGCAAAAACAAACAATGCACACAAACAGTGTAGTCCGATCGAGTGAATGACTCTTATGAGTCGCTTCTTTTCAGTGAATCAAAATCATACAGAGCGATTCCTGAAACAATTGACTCTTATGAATCAGTTCTTTTTAGTCAATCAAAAACAATCCCTCTCTCCATAACATTTTCTGTTTTGCTATAAAAATGTCACTATCTACAAAATGTTAAAGTGAGAATAACAAAAAATATAATAAATGTTTAAATGAACACTAAGATGTGCATTTCAAACATCATAAATTGTGATTTAAATTAGCACACATATTTCTCTCATGTGGCTTGCTTGGCTCAGCATATGAGGACATGAAATGCTCTTGCTCATGTGTGCAGAATGATGCTAGCCTGATAAATGATTCAGAAGAAGGACTGGCGTGACATCTAAAAGCACTAGTAATCAGAAATCAGTCTTCCTCCAGGTGAAAAAGGCCATACAATGCATTGCAGCCTCAAGTTCATCTGCTTGGCGAATTCGAGCTGTAAATGAAAAAAGTGTAGCCTTCTATCTTCTCCGTGAACAGCATCTGCGTGTTTGTTTTCTGCACTCCCATTCTCTTTCTCCGCCGCTTTGATCTGCGCTTCCCCATATCAGCTCAAGTGTTTCTGGGTCCGTGGCAGTCCTCCCTCTTGGAAATGAATCAGCCTGCCTCCCTGAGTGATAATAATCATAATTTAGAGCTGGATCTGGACTAACACTCCTTTGAAATGAAAATGGAATGAAAAGAAAGCAGGGTAAGTCTTTATCATAGTAATCAGGTTGATTTAGGCTCGTGTTGTATATGGGGTCTGAATGGCTGGGAGAGATGAGCGGAGAACAATGGGCTGAAATGTGGCAGCATGGCTGATCAAAGCGACCCGCGGCCTTCAGCTGCTTTGTCTGCCGTCGTGCCTCGAGCTCTAAACTGTGGGCGTTGATAAGTACAGACAGATTAAGAGGGCACCTTTTATCAAAACGTCTCACTGCGCAGACTGTATTACAGCAAGGCATCACCCACGCCGTGCAGACAAAGCCTGACACTTTTGGGGTCAACTAGAAGCGGGTGAAGTGGGTCCCGTTTATTTACAGTGTCCTGACAGGACTTAATAGAGCGAGAACTTGTGGGTCACTGTTCTCTCTCAATCACAAATACCACTTTACACAGACACGCTGGCAATGCTGCTGGTGCCAGACCCAGTGCCCAGTTTGGCCCCGTTCCACGTGTTGCCAACAAGGAAAAGCAGAAAAATAGCCTCAGCTATGAGCCTTTAAACCTGCTGCTGGTCTTAAACCAGGAACCATAACGTCAGAGACTGAGAGTCAGGATAATATCCTCAGTGTAAAGCACGGTCACAAATCAAAACTAGATCACAAAAAACTAGATTGACTCCATTGAAGTGCATGATGAGCACAACAACCAATTTCAATTTTTGTTGTGCTGCAAAAGTAACTCTATTAACGAAAAAGTGAATCTGTTCTGTTCATCTGACATATAACGACTTTATTTACAAATAGCATGCATAAATTGATAGGTGTTATAATTGTTATATATTTAACGTTTTAAAGCTATAAAGTAGCTGAGACTTTAAATCAGGTTTTCAAAACTAGTAAGACTTGTAAACATTGACTGTGATGCTCCATGTTTGTCTATATGAAGGGTTGGCAACTTTTAGGTCACTTTCAGGCTCTGGTTCACGGTCTTATGCCACCACACTAAAGCTGACGCCAACAAATAAGACGAAAATAAATCTACAAATGGAGAAACAGGTGTTTGTGCCCCTAAACCAGGGCATGAAATTAACAATTGCAAATTTTGCCAGATCTGAGTAAATGTTCTATTTGGCCAGACCACTATGATGGGTGATAATTCATTTCCGATGAGTTGAATATATGCGCTGTCAGTTACAGTAGTGAAAAACATGTTTGTATTGCAACAAGGAAATGGATGCTATAATTTAGCCTAAAATATGCATTTTCATGCGTCATAAAATTCACCCAAGAAATGATTCTTATAAGAGGAGTAACTGTAATTGGTCACACTTTAGTTTAGGGACCAGTTCTCACAAATAACTATTAACTACAAATATGGTCATGCAGAATAAGGCATTAATATGTGCTTTATTAGTACTACAGCCAATTTAGTATTAGTAAAACAGCCAATATTGCTTGTAATATGCATGCTAATAAGCTACTAGCTAATTGTCAGAATTGGTCTCCAAACTAAAGTGTTACCCATGGGAACCTAGGGCCTACATTTACAGGAAACGTAAATGACAGTTACTGTTTTTATAGGAGTGAATGTTTTCTTACACAACAGCTGCCATATTAATATTTAGATTGCTTTTGGTTTATTTTTATTATTTGTAATTTAGTGATTTATAACTGCCCTTCTGATTTATAACTGTAGACAAACAAGTTATATGTAGTCTGTATTGTAACATTTATATACTACATAGTTTTTGTAGAGGAAATCTAAAATATTTAAAAATATTTAAAATAAATTAGCAAGTAAAAACTGACTTGGTGGTAAATTACCTTTTTTAAAAAATAATATTAATAAAATATTTGTATGTATTAAATACCTAATATTTATATTACATACCTACCATATTGGGTAGTTATCTAATCAGCATAGATGGTAGGGAAAGTAAGTTTAAAAGGGAAAGAGGGAAAGCATTTAATTATATATATATAATATAAAACAGTGTGTGTGTGTGTGTGTGTGTGTGTGTGTGTGTGTGTGTCAAACAGTGTGTGTGTGTGTGTGTGTGTGTGTGTGTGTGTGTATATATATTAGTGCTGTCAAACGATTGATAAAGTTTTTATTTATATTATATATGTGTGAATACTGTGTATATTTATTATGTATATATAAGTACAAACTGCATGTATATATTTATGAAAAATGTTGTTTATATGTTAAATATCTTTATATATAATATAAAATATAAGAATATAAATATATACATTTAAATATTTAAAAAAATATTTACTGTATGTATTTATATATACAGTACATAATAAATATACACAGTACACATACATATATTATGTAAACAAAAACGTTTATTTTGGATGTGATTAATCGCGATTAATCGTTTGACAGCACTAATATTTACATACTTTGGACGCAGCCTGAGAGTTATTGGGTTGAATCAGATTCAGTGAATCGTTCATGGGCTTTACTCAACTGAGTTTTTTAAACAAATGATATTTAAATAGACCAAATACTATGAGAATCACTAGAGTGATCTGCAATTTTCAACTAAAAAAGAAATGTAGCCCCTAAATATTAAATTTTACTGGTCAATGCCACCAGCTGGACCAACACTAATCTGTCAAAAACCAGCTTGGAAATTCATCCTGGTGTCATCTCAAGGGTGTTTTATCAATTTTGTAGACTTCAGCAGAACACGGTCCTTTAGAAGTAGTTCAGCGGAGAAGCAAACACCAAGATGACCCTCCCCAGACACGATCAGTCACTCTCACCACAGCAGAGGAGCCCAAATCTCAGAGAAGTGAAGAGGTCGTCATTAGTCACCGGAGAAAACGGGGCGGCCCATCCATCACTGGTCCGTTAACCCACTTCTCCATACAGGAATTTCTTAATTTGGACCTGTGCTCAACACATTATCTCCTTACGCTTCTTTTTATGGGTTGGAGAGATAAGATGAATTATATGACCTCTTTGGGATGACGTTGACAAAAATCTCAGCCATCTGGGCTCCTCTGGTTTAAAACCAAGACACTTCTGTCCTCACCGGAGAAAGATCATGATTTCTTGAGAAGTGTATGTGTTCACTGAATCCTTAGCAACTGCATTTCACTGAGCCGTCAGGGTGAGCGTGGAGCACATGAGTAACCAATTAATCAAATTACAGTTAATGGAGTTGAAATCATAATTGCTTTTAGCCTCATCAGTTTCTGGGCAATGGATACATGTAATTACAGTTATTAATCAGTCCACTGGATGAGGGAAAAATGTACTTATTTTATTGAAAACAAAGGATACGTTTTAAGGGTTGACAGCATAAGGAAGGGTCTTTGGAGGTGGCACCAAAAATATTTTGCCATTAATGCACACTATACATTCTTAGAAATAAAGGTTCTTTATTGGCATCTAGTTCCACAAAGAACCTTCAACATCAATGGAATCATGTTTCCATTGCACAAAAGGTTCTTAATGATGGAAAAAGGTTCTTCAGATTAATAAAATGTTCTAAAAATTGGTTCTTCTATGGCATCACTGCAAAAAACACCCTTTTGGAACATTTATTTTTAAGAAATGGATGGCCAGTATGATGGTAAATATCACAAGATGATAGAGATGCATCAGCCATGTAGATTCTGGTATACTGTTTATACCACAGATATATCAATTATAAGCGGGCAGAAATGCTTTCAATTATTTACACATGTGAGCAACCAAAAAACATGGAGGAATGTCAAAATACACAGTGTGACATGTTGCAAAAAAGTTGAATTTACATTTGTGGTTGGCAAGCAATGACGCAACTTGCTGGATTCATACAGAATTCATTTGATGTGCTTCCACTGAGACTCAACTGAATAATCATGCTTCGCGTCCATCAAGTTATAAATAAAACGGGAAAATAATCAAATGAGAACAACAATGCTATCATTTACAAAGTATTTAACTCATCCGACTATCCAAAAATATCTTTACCACATTTTTATTTACTATATAAACTACTGGGTTGAATTTCCTGACAAAAATAACTGTATTGTCAAACATACAGTTACGGTGGTATAAAATCATAGCATGAAATCAGATTTTGTTTAACCACCCACTTCAACGCACGTCATGATTGTTCTGGTGCCTCTTTCTCTATTTCTGTATGTTTTTGGAAAGGATATATTTCATTTCATGTTCAAAGTCAGAAATTTCAGGCCAGGTCGTGTCTACATCACACTTGAGGAAGAGCGAGACAGTAGATGTGTGAATGCCAAACTCAAACACACAGTCCTCTACATGCTGTCTGTATAAGGTTTCTCTCGTCGCACGAGCTATGCTGTGTCACGATATGAGTAATGCTACAGTCACGCTCGCTTACACACACAGCTAAAAGGAGGCCTGGACTACAGCAGCCCACAACACTCTCTCCATTAACACACCATTAGCTCTGTGTGTGTGTGTGTGTGTGTGTGTGTGTGTGAGAGAGAGAGAGAGAGAGAGAGAGAGAGAGAGAAACAAAGGAATAGTCTGAACTGAAAACGTACCAAATGTACCAGCATTTGAACATTTTGCATATGCTGACATGAAATATTTCACACTCAATTAAGGCTTTAACAGAGGACTGAGTCCATGTTCACTTATTATAAAGTTTCACAGAGTAAAGAAATCTTTAAAAATGCTATTGCCATTCTGTTTTATTTTCAATGGAGAGGGTTGTGACATGGATGCGACATGCTGAAATCACACGACCAGCCAAATACTACTTGCTCTATCTTTGTAAACACCCAGTTCTTGAACACTTTTGATTGCAAAACAAGTGATTGACAGCGAATAGTTCAGGTCTTCTTATTCTGAGTTTTATTCCACTCAGAAAGGTAACATTTTCAACAGCTGCATGTTTGTAATACAAATCCATTATTAAAGAGATGGATTAAATGAAAATTGTATCATCATTTACTGACCCTCATGTCGTTCCAAACATGTATAAAAAAATATTGGTGGAAAGAAAAGAAGATATTTTGAAGAATGTTTGTATGGGGAAGTTGTGGCCTAATGGTTAGAGAGTCGGACTTGTAACCCAAAGGTTGCGGCCATGTCACTTAACCAAATAGTTGACGGTAGCCATTGTCATCAATAGTATTTTTTCTCAACTATGGGAGTCAATAGCAACCAGCAATAGCCAGTTTGATAGCCAACATTCTTCAAAAACAGCCTCAATGCTCGTGTCTCCATGAATTAGTGGTTTGTAAGTAAATGATGACAAAAATTTTGTGCGAACTATTCCTAAGGCGTTTTAACTTAAACCTAAAATAACAGTCTATCATCCATAATAAAGTTTACACCAGAAAAAAAATCCTTTGATCCTTTCATAGAAAGAAACAAACTCATCTGCATCTTGGATGGCCTAGGTGAGTACAATTTCAGCAAATTTTCATTTTGGGTGAACTATTCCTGTAAGCACACTTCTTTTTCACAAGAGATGGAATGTCATTATGATTGGAAGTTTGAGATTTCAAGTTGGATTAGTTCACATCTAACTTTAGATGAAATGTAGCATTAATACAGCTAAGTGGAGAGGTAATTTCAACCAATGAGATTTCACTGTGCTACCCAGTGCAACATGACAGAAATAAGCGTCCAGCAGAATCTTGGATGTCCCTTGTCGTATTTGTGGCTGGTTAGGTAAAACACTCAGATTACAATGAAAGAGAGAGCTTAGATTGCCGTAGGACAGGGTTTTGAGAGAGAGGGAAAGGGAACAAAGAGAGGCTGTGTCAGTACATTACATCCACAAAGTCCAGAGATACAAAGAACAAAAACTAGAAAGTGGTACAGAACATTTAGTGAAAATGAAAACCCAATCTCATCTGTAGCAACACATGTGCAAATGAGCAAAATGAATGGCCCTTCCGTGTCCCTGTCATCCTACGTTCCTGCTCTCCTCCCTCACTGCTTCCTTTCTCAGTCCTCTTCCAAATCTCTCGCTTCGTATTTAACCATGTTGCTGACACAGTTATCAGACAGAATGGGAAGGAGTTTCTTCTGATTTAGATATGACAAATTTTTCACTGGAGAGAAAGCAATATTATGGATAGAGGACTCGTTTGAAGTTAATGATGGATTTGTTTCTTATGAACAGTTTTTCACTTCACAAGATGTTAATTGATGGACTGGAGTGGTGTGGATTACTTGTTTATCATTGTACCTTATCTAGTTGTTCTCAATTAAACAATACTCTATGTATATTGCATTATGCATTGTTTATTGATGTCTGATGTGATGTATTACATTAAATTGATAGTTCACTCAAAAAGCGTCATTATTTTCATACCTAAATGTTCCAAACCAGTATTTCTCCTTCTGCTCTTTTCCAAGCTATTACACTGAATTTAAAATTCAATCTGTCACGCAAAAAAGCTGTACTTGCAGATAATATAATATTAATGAAATAAAAGGCCACTTAAGCTTTAAGATTTACTCCAAGATGTAGATGAGTTTGTTTCTTCATTAGAACAGATTTGGAGAAATGTAGCATTACATCACTTACTCATCAATGGATCCTCTGCAGTGAATGGGTGCCGCCAGAATGAGAGTCCAAACAGCTGATAAAAACATCACAATAATCCACAAGTAATCCACACCACTCCAGTTCCTTTTTGGGTGAACTGTTCCTTTAATTGTCTCCCTTTCCTTTTTCAAAATGACAATATTATTGTGCTAATAAGCATCTTGTTCTTAATTGACTAGCCTGGTTAAACGATGGTAAATTAAAACAATTCAATAATTTATTCACTTTCTTTCGTCTCAATTTCTCTTGTAGAATTTTTTTTTTTCAGTGGGTGATGAAGTGAATTCTCTCGGGTGAGTGTGAGCTCCTCAGTTTGGATGGAGGGTCGGGGAACATTGATTCATGTTAGCGCACAGCAGACTTACACCCGTCTATCTCTCTCACTCTCACTTTCACACTCTCTTCTCGCTCTCTATGTATTATATGAGACCTTGTACGTCACTGATTATCAAATCCCTCTAAATTCAGCCAGAAAATGCATGAGTGAGGAAACGATAGAGGACTAAAGAGGGATGCGGACAAAAAAAATGTGTAGCAGCACTCAGCATAAGGGTTGCAGTCGACCGCAGAGTAGCTGCATATTTAATGTGCCCTTTGTGAGTTTAATCCTAGCGTTATGATGCTGCAATTACTGGAGAAAGATGGGGGCATGTTTACCATTCACTGTAAGGAAACAAAGACATGATTTGTATTCAAAGTGCACCAAAAGCTTCTAAGAGTCTTGTGCTTACATATTGCAAACTAAATTACAAAGGTCACATTAGGATACTTGCATAAACAGTATGGATAAAAACACCTTAGTCACGTATGAAAATGTAGACACGAATGCTTGGCCAACACATTTCAAGTATATAGTTGATACATTTGGCTCTATTTACTCTCTTTTGCAATATCCTGTTTCACAAAAATATGTCAGATTACGGAAGTAAAATGAGTTGCCAACAACATTTCAGGTTTACTTTAACATGTTCTTGAACCACAACCTCAGTACTCATGGGGGCGATAGAGTTAGGCTACATTGAAATATGATTTGCCATTAACCTAATATATTAATTTTCAGGTAGCTAGCGATAAACATGTTGACAATATAACTAAACAAGCAAGATTCTCTTTAAACTAATGGCATTTGTTGACCTAAAAGAGAAAACTGACTGTAGAAGAAGACAATAATTCACACCAATGCTTGCTAGAGCACCCCTAGTGGCAGCATTGGACAGCTTATTAAAAATTAATACTTTTATTCAGCAAAGATGCATTAAATCGTTTAAAAGTGACAGTAAAGACATTACTGTTACATAAGGTTTGTATCCCAGTCGCCACAAAAAATATTAACACAACTGTTTTCAACATTGATATTAATAATAAATGTTTCTTGAGCAGCAAATCAGCATATTAGAACCATGTGACTCTGAAGACTGGAGTAAAGATGCTGAAAATTCAGCTTTGCATCACAGGAATAAATTACATTTTGGAACATATTCAAATAGAAAACAGTTATTTTAAATTGTAAAAATATTTCACAATATTACTGTTTTTGGATCAATTAAATGCAGACATTATCAGCATAATTATTTCAAAAACATTTTAATTTTACTGATTCCAAACTTTTGAAAATGATTGTATAATGGTTCTGACCTACATGACATTTATAAAAGATGTCTTCCAATTATCTCTATAATTTTATCTAATTTTACTTTAGATCAGGGAACACTACTGTATTAAGCATGCATATTATTAGCATATTAGCTGTTTATTAGAACTTACAAAGCACATATTAATTCTGCATGACCATATTTTAGATCCCTTAACTTAGCCATATACTATAACATAACTGCTACAACAACTACCTTACTTACCATCAATCAGCAGCAAATTAGGAGTTTATTGAAGGGAAACTCTTAGTAAATAGTGAATATGTGCTCCCTAATCTAAAGTGTAACTTTTTATTCAATTATCTCTATAAACATACTAATTTTAAGTAACCAATAGTCTATTTCCAAACTGTAGATGTAAGGTCAAATGTCACAGTAACATTTGCCAAAAAAGTGAAATTCACAAAGATGAGCATAATTTGAACATCACAGCTCTTTGACAGGAACAGAAAGACACTTCACACGATGGCCGCGGCTAAACGCCACAGAAGCACAGCCTCAAAAAGTACCACAGAATCTAATCAGCACCTCTGAACCGAGCTCAACAAAAACTATAAATCACAGACTTACTGCCATCAGGAGCCCGCTTGTATCCGAGCCCAGTCTACAAATAAGTATAACCTGGTATAAGACGCACAAAATCTGGGCCCAGGAGCACCGAATGAAAAAGAATGGTTTATTTTACACTCTACTTCAACCCAGAGGTTGTGAAAAAGCCAAGGGTTTCTTCAACACAGAACGCTTGTCTCTAGCTGTTGTATGTGATGCATTATTTACTTTATTTAGTTATTCACCTCCTGCGCACAACGAAACATAACAAATATGTGCAGGTAGCTACTTGAAAAATGGACCAGAACAACAAAAACTAACATCAGACCTCTGACTTCACTAAAAGAACCACAACAATTCTTACATTCTCCATCCTTCTGGGCTTGTACCTGGCTTTACCATAGTATTTGAGTGGCACTTCTCAGTATCTGGACATATAAGAGCATTGATGAGCCCATTTACTGGGAAATGCCTCGCATTTCTTGATCCTATTAAACCCAACATGGCCTTTGACCGAACATCAGTACGTAGGCACCAAATAGTCTGGCAGCTGTGAACAGACCTATAAATCGGATCTTTTACTGCCCTCCCGTAGCTCTCTCAAACGGGCAATGTACTTCAATCAGGAAAAGGTGTAACCGCCCTTACGGCCTTCAGACACTTTATGGATTTAACGTATCGACTCAAACGTATCTCACAGGGATCACTGCACCATTGATAGATATATAGATACACACAACTTAAACAACAGCTCGAACTGATTCACTGTACAAACCAAACAATCAACCGAACAGATCCGCCATGAATCAATCACATTTATCAGCTCATAAGCTGTGCATTACCAGCTTGGATTCTGTTGATCTTTCATAACAGGAAGCTATTACGTGTATAGATTAAATTCTGTAAATATGTATTCAGCACATGCCACAATTCCAGTACATCCTTGTATAAAACTCACAAGGATGCTAAAATGTCTGTAAACATCTATATAGCCTACAAACACTAAACTGTCTACTTTGAAATATGTTCAATAGCAGTGAATAAGGAACAATGAGTGAACATTTTTTTAAATAATGTCTGTAATGGCAAAATTAAGATCTTAAGTTTAATGCAAGGTCTTCAATGCACCATTTAACGCAAATTGCCTCTTCTTATTAAGTGACACTGGACATCATATTTTGTCCTATTTTAAAGTATGCCGAGAAGGAAAATACGCAATCATAAAACTAAAACAGATCTCTTTTAAATTATAAAGGGAATAACTAAAAATAAAAAGGCATACAGCAGAGGCTTGATGGAAATAGACCACATAGGCAGGAGTGAAAATAAATGCAGCAAGAGAGGTTTTGCAACATTCATGCAGTGCACAGAATGTCACTGCTTCTCAAATTCAGTTGGCATTAACAAATGCATTTTAATAAAACATAATCGATTCATGCATGATTGCTGACAACGATGCACTCGTTGTCTTTTAAATGCAGCTTTGCCCTAATAATAATAATTCAATGCATCATGCGAGCCTATCCAAACACTTACCGGCAAACGGCGAGCAGAAAGAGGCGCGGGATCGGTTCAGTTAGTCAGATAATGGTGGGTCTCTGTCGTGTCGTTGCAGATAATGTCATTGTTTGGGTTTGTTTGATGTGTCTGGACGGTGTTGCATCCACAGAAGAGAGCGGCGAGCGACTGACGAGCGAGCGAGCGAGCGAGCGGCGCACTCCAGATCCAGCCTCTTCGAGGCGCGCGCGTCTCCATGGTTACACACCTGATCCGCTGGGCCCTATTGGGCATGTGTGTAACCATGGAGACGACCGGATAAAACGCTAAATATTTCGTCCCCTGGCGCGAGATACACGGGATAATCACACGCGGTTATTAGGAGGCTTAATGAACTTCTCATCAACTTCAGCCCATACATCCTGACCAGACACACACAATTACAGTACTCTTGTTTACTGTCTTCTTCAGGCTTCTTTTTCCTGAAAATGGGAACATGTGCAGATTTGAAACCATAAAGATTGCCTAAAGGTTTGGCCTTTCTCACTTAAGGGGTCTTTAACGTATATAATCTTGAGGTCATCATAGCCTGTGTAATCTTTTGAGTTGATATTGCATTCAATTTAATTTTTTATTAAGTATTTATTTAAAGGGGTCATATGATGCTTTTTTAAAGTTTATTATACATTATTTTGTGTATTTGGTGTAACAGAATATGTTGACAACTAATTAAAAAGTAATATTTCGCTGTATCCCGCTGTAATCATATGCTTTTTCTACATAAAAATTATGTAGGATGGCTAATTCACATTAAAGTCTTTCTATCTACAGCATGACAGTACAACATGAATAAATATTTATCACTTTTTATTTGTAGTTTTGACTGCATTCAAGCCAAAATTACTATCGTTAAGTAAAACAAAAACTATTAAAAATCAGTCATACTTAAAATAAAATAAACATAAAATATACATTTAAAATTTTAAAATAATTTTATTTAATTACAATTTAAAATTTTATTTAAAAACACATAATTTTTAATTTTGATTAGCTGAAGTACTAAAATAACTGGTAATTACTGCAAATAAACTAAAACTTAATGAAAACAATAAACATTAAAAAAAAAAAAAGCACAAATAAAAATGACAAAAACGTGCGACAAATTTACCAAAACTTAAAAAAAATATTAAAACAGAAAATAAAATATAATTTAAAGCTGCAGTCCGTAAGTTTTGCCTCTTTGTCGCCATCTCTGTTTGAAAACCTGCAATTGCAGCTGTTTGTGAAATTATCTTCCTTGCATGGGTTGTGCTCCCAGCACGGATGAATCTAATGTTTTGAGGAGTATGTGTGGCAGTCAGTCACTGCACCGGTGTG
>NW_015641422.1:34913-39068 GCF_001515625.1 Sinocyclocheilus rhinocerous
CTTCTTTATGTTTACAGACGTGACGTAATGACGCAGCAGCATGCTCGAATTTCCCGCGAAAACCTACCCGTACCACTCAAATTAGAAAACATTATTATAAGCTAACCGCTGTGAATCGGTCTAAAGTAAGGCGATGGTTTTGAACACTGGCTAGTTATGTACTTGCTCAAATATTGATTTCGGATAATTTTTTAACCAAAAAAAGTTACGGACTGCAGCTTTAAATCAAAATATTAACAAATACTGTAATAATATATCAGTAATATTAAAATAACATTGATTCAAGCTCAACCATTCAACCCTGTTACCAAGTTATTGTAAAAAATGTGCAGTATAAACATTTTAATTTCATTTTATTTTTGAGAAATCAGAAATCTGTGAACAGTTTTTGATTTGCTTTGCTCAAGTTTTTTTTTTTTACTTCGTTTTGTTTCTGATTAATCAGAACGATGTAAACAAAAGTTTTTCTTTTGCTTTGTTTTGTTTGTGATCAATCAGAATGCTGTAAACTGTTGTCAACCATTCTGCCCTGTTACTCAAGTTACTGTAAAAATATACAATAATTGTTCTTTAATTTATTGAAATGTGATTTATGGGAATGTCAATTTATGTATTTAAGATCATGGGAAATTCAATTCAATTCAGTTCAATTTGAGTTTATTTGTATAGCGCTTTTCACATTGCATATCGTTGCAAAGCAGCTTTACAGAAAATTAAAGTTTCTACATTATATTTAGTAATAGCTTATCAGTGGTGACTATCTCAAGCTGATGTCCATATGGCAGAAATGTACGGTAAAAATCAAGCAGTTAGTTAATGTCATATAATGCAAAATTTGGTAGTTTTGTATGTTGTCTGAGGGTTAGCATCATCTGAGGTCCTCTGAGGGGTTGGCATCATCTCTTGTCAGGTATTCGGTCATCTCAAGTCTTTGTAAGGGCTGGATCCAGACTGAAGCTTGTGTAATTCTTAGTTACATCGGGATGTCAATCCTGTGGCAGAAACAGAGAAGGTGATAGAGAAAAATTAGCGTAGCTGCTGTTCCAACTAAGCAAAAAATGATGTGTACAACCCAAGCAAAAGAATGAAAATGTGCATTTGATCAGATGTAACTGAAGTACAAGGTTATGAGATACATTATGTGAATGCTTGGCTAAAGAGATGTGTCTTTAATCTAGATTTAAACAGAGAGAGTGTGTCTGAACCCCGAACGTTATCAGGAAGGCTATTCCAGAGTTTGGGAACCAAATATGAAAAAGCTCTACCCCCTTTAGTGGACTTTGCTATCCTAGGAA
Source organism: Sinocyclocheilus rhinocerous (assembly GCF_001515625.1). NCBI lineage: Eukaryota > Metazoa > Chordata > Actinopteri > Cypriniformes > Cyprinidae > Sinocyclocheilus > Sinocyclocheilus rhinocerous. The sequence goes on from NW_015641422.1 coordinate 36,209, forward strand.
CTACCAAGAGTCCTCTGGTCTTGTTGAAATATATAGTTGAGTATCATCAGCATAACAGTGGAAACTAATTCCGTATTTTCTAATAATATTACCAAGGGACAACATGTATATTGAAAATAGCAGAGGACCTAGGACTGATTCTTGTGGCACTCCATACTTTACTGGATTTAATTGAGATGATTCCCCATTTAAATAGACAAAGTGATAGCGATCTGAAAGGTAGGATCTAAACACATTCTTGTGTTTACACTGAGCCCAGATCGGGATCCTCTATATGTGGAGTGTTTTCTCTGTGCAGATAGCAGTGTGGGATACGTCATGATGCTGCTACACAATTGGATTAAGAGGTTTATGGATTATGAAGATCTAAATGGGCTGACAAGGCAGTGATAGTCACCTGAAAAGTGAGTACTATTGGATTAATGGTGGCCCAGGCTCGAACCTGCCAGAGTGAATTAAAGCAACAGCCACTCTGCAGAGGTTCAGCCATGCTTGCTTTTGCTCCTGGACACGAGTAATCCTTGCTGATGCTGGTGTTATCCCTGTGTGAGTGGGGAAAGTTCCTAATGTTGATCCTGCTTGCCGGGGTCACATACATTGACCTCACACTCACTCATAGACCAGCACTCTGACTTTCACCATTCCTTAAAACATATTCGGGGGGAAAAAAAATACTGTTTTTCATTCTGTATTATTATTATTTTTTTTTTACTGCCGGGAAAAATATTAAATCCAAATACCAGACAGATTGATAAGCATAAGAATTCACAGTCCCGCTCTTCCAAAGAAAGCTTTTTTTTTCCAGGAATAGATGTTGCAAAGTCTAAAGCAGAGGGGGAAACCCATATTTATGATCCTGAACATAAGAAATAGTGTAGGTATTAGATTACCGGTCTGATTGTTTTACCAGCAATAGCGGTCAACATTGAGGAAAAGAAGCATTTTGAAGCACACTTTTAATATGCATTTTTATACTGGATATTAGAAGCAGTAGTTCAATGAACATTTCATCAATTCCTCAAGTTTACTATTGTTATAATTAGCATGTGCAGTGCAACTATTAGTGTTATTATTGTTGTAAGCAATGCCAGTCATGGGAACATCCAGATTTATTGCATGTTTAATATAAGCAGAACAATAGAAAATTGGGAATACATAGTTTTCATTGTGATGTTTGCATAGTATGCTGAATTAATGATCCCTGATGAGGTCTTACCGGAATGCCAGTCGCAGGTCTCTTTATGGAAATAGGATTAGATAGGAAACAGTGATCATTTTCTTGTTGCAGACCCTCTTTAAAGGTGGGCATCTGGTTGTATCATGATGAAATTCATGTTGTAATTGTGGGGCTGTGTGGTTTTGCGCCGTCGATGTAGTACTGATTATAACTGTTCTGTTTTGTTGTCTTTTGTTGTGTTCATAACCATTGTGTTTATTTTTGTTTGTTTTATTTTGAGAAATCAGATTATGAGGAATCAGAATACTGTGAACAAAATTTGTTTTGTTTTTGAGAATTCAGATTATGAAAAATCGGGTTACTGGAAATCAGAATATTGTGAACAAAATGTAGTTTTGTTTTTAAGAAATCAGATAATGAGAAATCAGAATGCTATATACAAAGGTTTTAGCTTTGGTTTGTTTTTGATAAATAAGAATGCCGTGAAAAATTTTTTTTTGTTTTGCTTTGTTTTGAAAAATCAGAATACTTTATTTTTGTAAAAATTGGAATGCTGTAAATTTTGTTTTGGTTTTGCTTTGAGTTGACTTGGTTTGTTTTGTTCTAGAGAAATCAGAATGCTGCTGTAAACAAAAACAATTGTTTTGCTTTGTTTTGTTTTCAGAACATTTTTGTTTAGTTTTGTCTGAATTAACTTTTGTTTGTTGTTTGTTTTGTTTTGAGAAATCAGAATCCCGAGGGGCATTGCTCAAAAGTAGAATTAAGAAAGCCAGGATAACAGAAAAGGTGCGGCTTGACCTAGTTTAATCAGCGCATCCTGGCTTAGTCCGTTGCACGTTTGCTGAGCCAGGATGAGAACGTGCAGCTATGTCAAGCCAGGTGTATATAGTTGGGATAAGTGCACGTTCACGGCATTCTTAAACAGACCACGGGATCAATCACAGAATCAATGATGCAAAAATGGATAAAACCCGTGCGGCACTTCTCGCCAACTGAGCAACAGCTTCTAATGGAAACATATGAAGAGGTGAAACATATAATATGTAAAAAGGGAAATACAGCTGCTATAATAAAACAAAGAGAAAACGCCTGGCAGACAATAGCGGACCGATTGAATGCGTAAGTAGTCCAAATAACCAGTGCTCCACTGAAGCCATCATAATTACAATTCAATGAGTTATTTGTCATTTCCACAAATTAACAGTTGTAAACTTTGCCTTAAATGTGACCAGTGGACATGCATGTTACTCATGCAAACACATGTATGATTAATTGCAAACACTTATCCACTGCATCCATCCATCCATCCATCCAAAAGAACAAGCATGTCTGGCCAAAAAAAGGACCTGGCAGCAAGTCAAGATTAAGTACAAGAACATTTTGCAGTCTGGTAAGTGACTTGATGGGTGAAAGTTTTTTTTTACAAATTAGGTGAATAGTGTCTGCTGACATATTTTATTGTCTGTATTGATTTTAGCATTAAAAAAAAAGGCTCATGTATCTGGCATGGGGGGTTGCCCTCCAACCCAAGACTTCACCACAGCAGAGGAGCTGGCCCTGGAGTTGAATAAAGGGAAGCCAGTGATGGAAGGGATCCAGGGAGGGACAGCCACTGACTCTGGCCCAGCAAGAGAAACTGGCCTCTTCACACAAGGTACATTATTGCCATTCTACTGCACATGG
>NW_015641422.1:39234-70711 GCF_001515625.1 Sinocyclocheilus rhinocerous
CGTGAGGTGTTTTGTGTAAATGTTTAGTCCATAATGGATAAGTAGTCAGCAATGTGATTCTAATAGAACAAATAGAACAAATAGGATCCAGACACTGTGCAGCCTGATAAGCAGCCTAGTAACATAGTGAGTATTGCCTAAAGTAAACCTACATTATGCACAAATCCCGCTGTGCTAATTGATAGGTGTTTTACAGAATTCACAAACTGTCAGACGTCTCTACACAATGCATCTTAAGAGACAGATAGAGCTGGCAGAGGGCAAGATCGAAGTGAACAAGAGAAAGCTGCAGGACATGGACCTTGAGATGGAAATTAAACGCAAGACACTGAGGAAACTGGACTTGGAAATCCAGAAACTAGAGAGAGAAGTAAGTGATTTCAGTTCACACTGCAACCATGACTGCACAATGTATTAATCATCGTTATTTTTTCTCTCAAAAGCTCCAAGCTGACAAGTGATGACAGCAAAATAAAAAAAAATACAAAAACATTGTGGTCTCGTACCTTTTTCATTAATGTCCAGTACACTATATAGTTATTGATCCAGTGAATTGGAACTAGAATTTGGGAAGATAACCACACAGTGTGTGCTACTAATGTCAAACAAAATGCATGCACACATGAAAGAGTGACATACATTATGCTTTATTAAAGGATAGGCGAAATCAAAACAAAATTAACTGAAATAATTTGCTATATATTGTTCTCTGACCAGTCTACCATTTATGTTATCTGGGAAGATGGCAGCATTGTCCCAGTCAATATCCAAAGCAACTCTGGGAGCCCTTTCTTTTCTTAGGCTGGCAATATTGTGCAGCACTGTGCAGGCAACAGTCACGTCACAGGCCCTGTCTGGGGAGACCCTCAGGTGGTGCAGGCACTGAAATCGTGATTTCAGGAGGCCGAAGGTCATTTCGATTCGAGCCCTCGTTCTGGCATGGGCATGGTTGTAAGCCTGCTGTGCTGGAGTTTGGGGGTCAACAGGAACGTCTCACAGGCATAGCCTTTGTCTCCTAGCAGCACACCAGAGAACTCACCTGAGAATACAAAATATAATTCTTACAACTAGCAGAGTAAAACTTCTGACACACACATGATGTCCAGGGTGCTTAAAAAAATTGGGGTGGCTTACCTAGTGAGAGTCTCTGGTAAATTCTACTGGCCCGAAAGACTCTGGAGTCATGGACCGAGCCAGGCCACTTTGCCTCTAAATTTGTGATAAGGCAGTCAGCATCACAGATCATCTGTAACAATAACATGTAACCTATTAAGGTCATTTAATGCACAGAAATAATTTATGTAGCTGACAGTAACCATAAATCATTCTTACCTGAACGTTGATACTGTGGAAAGATTTCCTGTTAACATGCAAACACTTATCCACTATGCGCATCCATCCCTCCATCCATCCATCCAAAAGAACAAGCATGTCTGGCCAAAAAAGGACCTGGCAGCAAGTCAAGATTAAGTACAAGAACATTTTGCAGGCTGGTAAGTGACTTGATGGGTGAATTTTTTTTTACAAATTAGGTGAATAGTGTCTGCTGACATATTTTATTGTCTGTATTGATTTTAGCATAAAAAAAGGCTCATGTATCTGGCACGGGCGGTGGCCCTCCAAACCAAGACTTCACCACAGCAGAGGAGCTGGCCCTGGAGTTGATTGAATAAAGGCCAGTGATGGAAGGGATCCAGGGAGGGACAGCCACTGACTCTGGCCCAGCAAGAGAAACTGGCCTCTTCACACAAGGTACATTATTGCCATTCTACTGCACATGGTAAACAATCAAATATTTAGATTTTTTTTATGTGGAATGTCTGACTTTGCCTTACCTTGCAGTGTCTGGTAACACACTTACACTTCTGGAGCCACCAGACTATGATCCGCCGGTGAGTACTCTTTATTAAAATCATAGGCTTGGCACGTGCTGTCAAAACTATCAATACAAGTTCTATTGAATATCGCAGAGGGAAGGCACATCTGCAGCAGTGGAGTGCACTTCTGCCGATGATGAGACGGTGTCGCTGGACTCCAGAAGGCTTGAGGTGTCATGTCAATTTTGTGTACATTTTTAGTCCATAATGGATAAGTAGTCAGCAATGCGATTCTAATAGAACCTATATTTTTAACATGATCCAGACACTGTGCAGCCTGATAAGCAGCCTGGTAACATAGTGAGTATTGCCTAAAGTAAACCTACATTATGCACAAATCCCGCTGTGCTAACTGATAGGTGTTTTAAGAGACAGATAGAGCTGGCAGAGGGCAAGGTCGAAGTGAACAAGAGAAAGCTGCAGGACATGGACCTTTGATACTGATTTGAACGTTGATACTGTGGAAAGATTTCCTGTTAACATAACCTCCCTCATGTGCCCCTGAGGGGCGTTTGATACGGATATGGGTGCAATCCACTGCACCAATGACATTTGGGAAAGCCAAAAACATTTGTCTTGCCTAGCTTTGCATTTGTTTTGCTTGGTTTGGTTCCTTTTCATTTTGTTTTCTGAGAACTTTCCAGAGCCGAGTGGCATCATCAAAGTCGTTAATTATAGATAGATAATTAAAAAAAAACTCGTGGCCTTGTTAGAGTTATATTTGCTCTAACAGATTCCTTGTACAGCATGCATTGAAACAACAGTTTTGTTTCCATAGCCAGAGCTGCGACAGCCTAAATTCTCATTAAGGTCATGTTTTTGCATCATAATGTTTTTGTTTTTGCATGTTGAGAGCACTCCAGATCAAATAAAGGCTGCAATGCATCAGACAGACATCAAATAAAACCTCCCAGGCAAATCTGTTTGAATATGTTGTAACATGACTGAAAATGAGGTCAAATGTCTGCAGTGACTGCATTTTGAAAGTTTAAGTGTTTTGCACCCTCATCAGATTAATTATCCTCCATATTTCTATACAGATGATTGACTATGTTATAGGCAAACGCTATAGACAGACATACAGCGTAAGACTTATGACTATGTAGTTTGTTAGTGGTGAATGTTGCTGAATAGACCTGACTGTAGCATCTGCAGCATAAACGTAAGGTCAGCTAAAATTCACCCCCATTCAGCAGCAGTTCATCTTAAACTGCAGTACAACAGTAAGACGTCTGAGCCAGACACCACATATACCTTCTACACACAGTCAATACAGCAATTATAAGATGACAGGACCAGATTCAATATACACTAACACAGCATCTTTGTTAACAATCTCCCTGAACTGATTCAGCACCGAGCGCATCACAGCCAAAGCATGGCTTTCACCGCGGTTCATCTGGTTTTCGTAAAACAGCGCCCTCTGCTGTACACAAAAACACCATAACGAGCCAGTTTACCTGTTAAAGTAACTATTTCATTAACTGTTGGGAAAATATCTAAAAATATTTGTACATTTCTTTTCCTATTATTATTCTATCGCTTTAGCTAACTTTGACTTAATAATTTAGGATCTAATCATTTTTGGCCATGCCTATCTCTTCTTATTTATTAGTCATATGAAGCGTCTCAGAGTCGTCTCTTCACTGTTGCAGATGCAGCTGATAGAGACCCTGACCTTCTTGTCCTCATGTTGTTGTGCATCTGGACCTTCAACTTGTCTCTCTGTCCTGTTTAGATTCAGTTTGCAGTGTTGCCTTCATCTCTCAACAGGCTGATCATGAAATCCTAGAGAAATATGTTTAAATATATGAAGAGTTCATTTGCAAAAACAGATAACTCCGTTTTTTAACAATTTTCAAAAATCTTTTTTTTTTTTCATTGTGCATTCCAGTTAATCTCAATCAAACTGCAGTTGGGTTATGTAGATTAGGTAAAAAATAACTAAAAAAAATACAGTTAACTAACACAATAAAACACAATAAAAACATGATAACAATAAAAAAACATGATTTTTGAAAATTAAAAAAAACTGAGTTATCTGTTTTTGCAAATAAACTCTTCAATGTTAGCCATTTTTGAAACCAAGACTGGGATTACATTTACATTTAGTCATTTAGCAGACGCTTTTATCCAAAGCGACTTACAAATGAGGACAATGGAAGCAATCAAAATCAACAAAAGAGCAATGATATACAAATGCTATAATAAGTCTCAGTTAGCTTAACGCAGTACACGCAGCAAGGGTTTTTTAAATTATATAATAAATAAAAAGAAAACAGAGCAAGCTAGTGTTAGAGGTCTTTTTTGCTTTTGTTAATTTATAATAAATGAAAAGAAAACAGATAGAGAGATTCGTCCTCGCGCGAGCCTATCGCATAACATCTGGTAGGGGGGGCACCTGGGGTGGCCAGCCAAATTTCAGGGGGGGTCGGTGCCACCCCTGGCCACCACGTAGACACGCCCCTGCTGGCAGGCCTGATAGTTCAAACATGAATCATTTGAGTTTAAGAATGTCTTGCATTGGTGTAATTAGTTGATTTTGAATTAATGTTGAAAGGGGTGTGACATGTTTCTCAAAAAAGATGCTGTTTGTTTAAAATAAAAATTAAAACAAATATTTAAAATATTTTCTCGCCTCATTTTAAAACGTCTCGTCACCCTATACAGTTAATGGTCTATGCATATAACAATAACTTTAAGCATATAACATTGTTAACTTTCAATAAAAACAATATAAATTATCAATAATAATAATAATAATAATCAAATTATCAATAACTTTATAACATTGTTTATTGATTAATTAAATAGCTACATTGTACTGCGATTAAAGTGGTGACTGAATAATAATAAACTTTTTTTTAGTTCTTTATTTAAAACAGAAACATATTACAATTTAAAATAGGTTTTCTATTTGAATATATTTTAAAATATAATTTATTGCTGTGATGCAAAGCTGAATTTTTTTGCATCATTACTCCAGTCTTCAGTCACATGATCCTTCAGAAACCATTCGAATATGCTGATTTGCTGTTCAAGAAACATTTATTCTTATTATCAATGTTGAAAACAGTTATGCTGCTTAATACTATTTATTGTATTTTTTGATGAATAGAAAGCAAAAAGAGCAGCATTTATTTAAAATAAAGATGTTTTAACATTATAAATGTCTTTACTGTCACTTTTGATCAATTTAATGTATCCTTGCTGAATAAAAGTATTCATATTTTAGTCAGTGTAAAATCAGTTTCTGTTGATTCACGTGCAGTACTCATGTTGGTCTATGACTGTTTAAGTCTGCTTTTGTACTAGACCTCAAAGCTTTTACAAAACCCTATAATGCAAAACTCTCCTTCAGTCCCCCACAATACATTTGATCAGTTTGTTCTCATCACAGTCTGTGCCCTTCACACAGTCAGCAAGAGCTTCCGTCATGCAGAGTTATGTCTTCAAGTGTCCTCTAAAGTCAAACAGGCCCAGAAGCTGTGAATAATTTGTCTTACAGAGAAGGTGAGCTGTGTGCCTTTGAAAGCCCTCAGGACTGAATCCTGACAGCTGAACTTCCTCAACCCTCTTCATCAGTCCTGACATGTGACTCAGCCACGCTTTTACCTTTCAAGTCCTAGAGAGTATAACACCCCTTTCCCTTCTTAAAGGGAGAGAGTTCACCCAAAAATGAACGATCTGTCATCATTTACTCATTCTCATGTTTTCATACATTGACTTGCTTTCTTCTGAAGAACATAAAAAGATATTTGGAAGAACATTTATAATCTTCTGAAGTTAAGATTTTCAGTCAATAATGAGTTCAATTTTGATCTGTTTGTTGTATGACTTCAAGCAACTTGGAACACTTTTAAAAATGAAGGTTTTTATTGGCATTGATGGTTCTATGAAGAACCTTTATATCCATGAAACATTTCCATTGTACACAAGGTTCTTTATAGTGGAAAAGGGTTTATAGTAAAAAGGGTAGATTATCAAAATGTTCTTTAAACTAAGAAACGGTTCTTTTAAGAAATGTTCACTGAAAGATTCTTTGAGGAAGCAAAAATTGTTATTTTAATACATCACTGCAAAAACCACCTTTATTGAGAGCATGAATTATATGAACCATATTCGCTGCTTTTTTTTTTAAACCTCTGACCCCAAATGTTCTTTCAATGCATGGAAAAGAGTTGTGTGAACAATCTTTAAATATTCTCCTTTTGTGTTCCGCAGAAGTAAGTTGTAAGGTTTTGAAACAACATGAAGTTGTGATCACATTTACTGTTATTTGACATAATTGGCATAATAAAATGGCAGAAAGCTGCTTGGTTTGAATATGACTTCTGCGTGAACTGTGCTTCGTACATTGCTAGACTGCAACTTTTTCAGTCCACTTTTTCAGCGGCATTGGTTTTTCCATTTCTCCCATAGAGATTTTTTAAAAAGTCTTTTAAAAAGCCACCACAACCAAACCAACCAGCTTCAAGGTGAATCACATTACAAACTTTGAAAGCAGCAAACACGTATTTGAAAATCGAATAAAAAGACAAATACACAAGATTGTGTACTTTAATGAGGGGAAACTACAATCCCATGAAGCATAGCAAATTACATTATTGAATTAAAACGATGGAGAAATAAAAAAAAATAGTTGTTGATTATGCATACAGAAACTATTTTAAGTATATTTAAGTATTTGGAGGGCGTAGGGAGACCATATCGATTAACTCATTTGCAGTGCTTCATGGCAAGAGTTCACTTCAAGCTCTTTTGTCGTGATTTTCTTGATGCTGCTCTCTGATTGGTGCATTTTTTTTCAGAATCATGGGTAATGTAGTTTTTCACAAGGAACTCTGCTGTTAAACATGATTATTTAAAGGTGCTGTATGTAAGTTTTTGACTCTACTAAAGCATAAAAATACCAAAACCAAGTTCAAATAATGCGAACTGGTGGCTTCAACAAAAGCATATAGCATCGATTTAAAACTTTGGAGCTCACTGTAGATTTGTCTTTATAGGTTTATAAGCTAATGATACAATTCAATTGATTAAATTAAGACAATGACTGTTGAATTCTATTGACAATAATTGAAATCATTTAACATTTTCATTACTTTGGTGCATTACATCCTTTTAAGCATCTTTTGGTATTTCAAAAAGTCCCAAATTTGCTTTAAAAAAGATCTCTTTTGGACTACAAATAAATGGTTTTTAGGAAGCATAAACTATAAGCTGTAACTGACTATCTTAGGAAAGATGGAGAGGAGACTGGATTATATTTCTAATGATTTTATTTAAATAAGACACAATATTCCTATTATTGAAATAAAGAAACAATTAGCCGCTTGTGGCTAAAAGTTGAAGAAAGTGTGGCTTTTGATACTGTCCCCAGACACGGACAGTGGGCCTATAACCTTATGCAATCTCAAGAGCCTCTGCCGCAGGAAAACCATTCAAGCTACAAGGCTTTAAAAATAATTTTCTTGACATGAGAATTGGCTATAGGCAGAGTAATCACTATGCGGGTGATAGACTTCCAAAACAGTTTTGTTCTTTCGTCCTTATCTTTCCCCTTCAAATCAAATGACGTCCTCCATCCACACACATATCTGGTTTTTACAGTCACAACAATAAAATGCTTTATTGCCATTGTGTGTGAACAGACAGCAGGTCATCCTGACATTTCACCTGATCTACAAACACATCTCCCACGATGGCCAGCAATGTGCTCTGAAACTGCAGTGCTGGTTTTGATAGCAGTCGATGGCTCCAGAATCACACATGTATGGAATGGAGATGAAACGATGCAGATATTCGAGCATTTAAAACAAAAGAGCATGATTATTGCAAACCCTTCACTTACTAAAACGAGTTTCATCTTTTACTAAACTACTTGGTCTTTTGATATAAGGTGCAGCATAAAAGGTTGCTTTGTTACTTTTAAAGCCTTTCTTATTGATCGTGTAATATTATGTTGGTTGTCAATGGTTGATCGTATGAGATGGGTAAATTAATATCTTTCTATTGATTGCAAAAGCACAATACGTTATTGTTTGACAATATAAAAATGTTGCTTTGTGACAAGAAAAGCCTTCACTGACTGTCATTAGTTCCTGGACAAAACATTACTTATTATTTACAATAATCAGTGAAAATCCTAAACGCATGCTTTTGTTGTCACAACAGCCAACATACGTATAAACATGTACGATAATGTGAATAGATTTGTTTTTTGTTGAACTGCAGATGACACAACCTTTGGGCATAGATTGATTTCAATATTTGAGGCTTGGTGTTTTATGGCTGAAATATATTCTGCTTGTATAAAGCCAAGCTTTTAGGTGAATCTCATCAAAGCTCTCAATTTAATATTTCTCCACAAATAAGAAAGAAAATGCTTAAATGAAATTAACATTTGTTTTATGCCCATTCAGATATTTTGCATTGTGACATTTTTGACAATTAAATTCAATAATCCTTAAATTTCCATTACCATAATGTGGAAAATATTATTTCCATTAATGAATTATGATTTTTGTTATAATAATTTTTGAAGATTTTAATGAATTTGTGGTGGAAATGTTTTGTCATAAAAAATAAAAAAAGTCACAATGCCAAAAAAAGCAAAAAGTGATTTTAATAGTCCTAGAAATAGCCTGATTTTTTTTAAATTTTAGCCACACATTTCTTTGTGAAATTCACCTTTTTATTTTAGACTATCACCAGCAGCATGTCCTAATAGCATGTTAAAGCTGAAAAAATTCAGCAGATTTTGAGAATAAAGTTGTAAAAGTTACAAGAGATTATGAGAATAAAGTTGCAATGTTACAATAAAAAAAAATTATATATAAGATTAAGAAATGAAGTTTAAAAGTAGATGTAAAGTAACAGGAATCATACTCCAGAATGGGGTTTACCAAAGAATTTATGTCTTTTGGTGCATTTTAATCTCATAATGTTATGATTTTATTCTTGAAACTTAAATTTCATTATTCATATAAAAGGCTTATTATGGTATTTCTAAAAAAAAAAAAAAAAAAAAAAAAAAAAAAAAAAAAAAAATTTTATTAAGCAAGGGAAATGTTTTTTTATGGTTGTAGTAAACTATAATAACCCTGCTCGCTCTTGTCTCTCTCAGTGCCGAGGGAAGCCACGTCTCCGGACAGAGTAACGGTCGGGATCCCCAGGCGCTGGCCAAAGCTGTGCAGATTCACCACGACACCATGAGGACCATGAAAATAGGAATCATTCTTCAAATGGGATATACCAAACACAGACATGATCAGTCTTTTGGTGTATTTTAATCTCATAATGTTATTCTTGAAACGTATTTCCTTATTCATATAAAAGACTTATTATGGTATTTCTAAAAAAAAAAAAAAAAAAAAAAAGTTACAATTTTATTATCAAAATCACAGTTCCAACATGCTACTTAAACAGTACTGCAATAGACAGAAATGCATCTCACACGCCTCCAACCTGTGATCTGAGCTGTAGTTTGTCATATTAAATGCTAATTTGTGTCATATAGTGACTGTGAGGATGCGTGTCTGATCCATGAGGGCTGTACGATGTCATGTTTCCAACTCGCAGCGTGTCCGACCCACTCAAACCTCCCAACATGGAATGTGATGGAACGCAGAGAAGGATGAGACGGAGTTTTACCTGAGTTTAAAGCCCGTGTGATGCACCTGAAGCGAGGTGGGCCGCAGGCGGACACTGTGCAACAAAGTGTGAAAACAAAACCTTCAGTACTTTTTCTCGTTCTGCACCATCGCCAGAAAGTAGGAAACCCGGACAGACGTCAACCCGTGGAGTACAGCTCATTTCCCATAATGCACATAACACAGCAATACACGGTTTTAACTTCAAACAAGCTTTTTCTTTATATATAGGCTTCTCATATATAGATATATTGATAGTGAGAGAGAGCTTATTCATACTGTGGATGTTGAAAGAGAACACAACACTTAATTTAATGTTAAACATACGATCAGTTTCAAATGCATGCCCTGACACTAGTAAGACCTTCCTGAAAGCGTCAGTCGTCTTTCTCCTTGTAAATCTGTGGCTTTGCGCTGATTATAGTGCTCATACAAAAGCCACTTTGCTTAAATTTTAAGCACACGACGAAAGCAAAGCTGCGCTTGCTCGGGATCAACGCGGAATCAATCTGACACAGAAAAAAAAAAAGCAAAACGGGAATATCTGGAATGTGACTGAACTTATCAAATAGGCAAATTCAATAAATAAGATTTCCGTATGAGACTCTCACTCATTTATGGAGATAACAGTGAACCCATTTGAATTTTGGATTTGCATATTCTAAGGTCCTTTTCCCAAAAACGCATCCTTCAGATGCCATTCCCGTCCAGACGCCGTACTCCAACCCTTCGGCTGCCTTTGCATTTGTGATTCTCGTTCGGGCCGCAGTTGCTATGCCATGCAGATAGTAAAGATTCAGCACAAAGGTGGGGTCAGTGGGGAACAGGAAGTTGGGGGCGGGGAACGAACGGTCCTCTACACGGGTGCGGAGCGGCGCGACCGAGACCAGCTCTGCCGCGTTTAGCTGACTTCAAAGCTCTGAGGCTGGGAGGGAGATTCGGGAGGGTCGTCTGTGCTCGTGCTGGTGGAGACCTGAGTGGGCATGTGGTGGTGGTGTGAGACGCTGGGGCCGGCCTGGCTCTCCTCTTTCTCCTCGTCCTCCTGCTGGGAGCCCGAGTGCTGGAGCTGGGATCCCGGGAGCTTGACGGGGCAGAATGCAGAGCCGGTGGAGATGAAGTTGACCTTGTTTTTGTCAGGGCAGGAGAAAAGGGGGACGGTGGCTGACTGTCTGGACCTGAGAAAGACAGGAAAGCGATTTAGGAGAATGTTCTAAATGGAATACTAATGCACACAGTATGTACCACAGCTCAGCATTAAGATTCATAGGAACTATCATTCGCCCTTTTAAGCCATTGTTGAGTTCTCACAATATACAGTAGGTGTGTATTTTGTATATTGTGATTTATTGAACATTGCTGCTGTGATGTGCCATAGCATATATGTGACCCTGGACCACAAAACCAGTCATAAGGGTCAGTTTTTCAAAATTGAGATTTATACATCATCTGAAAGCTGAATAAATAAGCTTTCCATTGATGTATGGTATTTGTTTCCATTGATGTATGGACAGGACAATATTTGGCCGAGATACAACTATTTGAAAATCTGGAATCTGAGGGTGCAAAAAAATCAAAATATTGAGAAAATCACCTTTAAAGTTGTCCAGATGAAGTTCTTAGCAATGCATGTTACTAATCAAAAATTATTTTGACAATTCATGACATGATGATTGATATTCTGGTTTATGCATCACTCTCATCAGAGTATTCAATGCATACGCTGTGCACATTACACATACTGCATGCTAACAGTAGCAGAATGGCAGTGTGCTATTTTAGGCTCACTACTACAGAAATCAAACTCACGTCATTTCCTCAAACACTTTGATCTTCTCACAGCCCTCTGGAGGCTCCCGTTTGAACATGTAGCTGTTGTTGGGTTTTGGGGACGAGGTGAATTTAGGCAGAGGAGAACTGCTGCCGCTGTCTGCAGGACAGAATTACAAACATCCAATAACTCTCTGGATTAATATCAGACACCTCTCATGATATAATACTGCAAACTATATACTGTACTTTGACCGACAATCTGTCTTGGCCTCCAGTCCAGTGTGCAGGTCTGACCTTTGTCTCTGTCGTCCAGCATCTCATCGGTGGAGTAAGGGCTGCCGTCATGTGAGCGGGGCGGGCAAGCGGGCGAGGGGCAGGGCGACAGGCTCGAGCAGCTACTGGAGCGTCCAGGCACTGATGGCGTCTGAGTGTCTATACCACGACTGCTGCTGCTGCGCTGCTGAGGAGGAAACGGAGCCCGTCGCCCGTCAGGAACCTCCAGCGCCTGAGAGACAGTCAGAGAGAGACTCTGAACAATCACAAGTTTGGACACATTTCACTATAGTTAGACTACCGTTCAAAAGTTTGGGTCTTGAAAGAACGTAATGCTTTTATTCAGCATGAGTGCATTAAACTAATCAAAAGTAACAGTAAAGACTCTTATAATGTTAGAAAAAGTTTCTATTTCAAATAAATGCTGTTCATTTGAACTTCCTATTCAACAAAGAACCCGGAAAAAATGTTGTGTTTTCAACATTGATAATTAGAAAAAGAAAAATCAATAATTTTGACCCATACAATGTGTTTTTGGCTATTGCTACAAATATACCCCAGCGACCTAAGACTGGGTTTGTGGTCCAGGGTCACATATATACCAGAAACAAATATGCATTCATTTTTCCCATTTTAAATCCAATTCCACGTAAAAATGTTCTTTTGACAATTCATGACATGATGATTGATATTCTGGTTTATGCATCACTCTCATCAGAGTATTCAATGCATACGCTGTGCACATTACACATACTGCATGCTAACAGTAGCAGAATGGCAGTGTGCTATTTTAGGCTCACTACTACAGAAATCAAACTCACGTCATTTCCTCAAACACTTTGATCTTCTCACAGCCCTCTGGAGGCTCCCGTTTGAACATGTAGCTGTTGTTGGGTTTTGGGGACGAGGCGAATTTAGGCAGAGGAGAACTGCTGCCGCTGTCTGCAGGACAGAATTACAAACATCCAATAACTCTCTGGATTAATATCAGACACCTCTCATGATATAATACTGCAAACTTGAAACTGCTCTTTGACCGACAATCTGTCTTGGCCTCCAGTCCAGTGTGCAGGTCTGACCTTTGTCTCTGTCGTCCAGCATCTCGTCGGTGGAGTAAGGGCTGCCGTCATGTGAGCGGGGCGGGCATGTGGGCGAGGGGCAGGGCGACAGGCTCGAGCAGCTGCTGGAGCGTCCAGGCACTGATGGCGTCTGAGTGTCTATACCGCGACTGCTGCTGCTGCGCTGCTGAGGAGGAAACGGAGCCCGTCGCCCGTCAGGAACCTCCAGCGCCTGAGAGACAGTCAGAGAGAGACTCTGAACAATCACAAGTTTGGACACATTTCATGAAACTGCTCTTTGACCGACAATCTGTCTTGGCCTCCAGTCCAGTGTGCAGGTCTGACCTTTGTCTCTGTCGTCCAGCATCTCATCGGTGGAGTAAGGGCTGCCGTCATGTGAGCGGGGCGGGCATGTGGGCGAGGGGCAGGGCGACAGGCTCGAGCAGCTGCTGGAGCGTCCAGGCACTGATGGCGTCTGAGTGTCTATACCGCGACTGCTGCTGCTGCGCTGCTGAGGAGGAAACGGAGCCCGTCGCCCGTCAGGAACCTCCAGCGCCTGAGAGACAGTCAGAGAGAGACTCTGAACAATCACAAGTTTGGACACATTTCACTATAGTTAGACTACCGTTCAAAAGTTTGGGTCTTGAAAGAACGTAATGCTTTTATTCAGCATGAGTGCATTAAACTAATCAAAAGTAACAGTAAAGACTCTTATAATGTTAGAAAAAGTTTCTATTTCAAATAAATGCTGTTCATTTGAACTTCCTATTCAACAAAGAACCCGGAAAAAATGTTGTGTTTTCAACATTGATAATTAGAAATGTTTCTTGAGCAGCAAATCAGTATATTAGAATGATTTCTGAAGGATCATGTGACACTGAAGACTAGATTAATGATGCTAAAAATTCAGCTTTGATTAATAGGAATAAATTACATTTTAAAATATATTAATATAGGAAACCGTTATTTTAAATTGTAATAATATTTAACAATATCACAGGTTTTAGTGCATTTTTGATCAATTATATAGAGCATTGAAGAGACTTCTTTAAAAAAACAACAACATTTTTTTTATAATAAAATATTTTAGATTAGTTTTTAGGCTATTTGTTTTTAATAAAACGGATAGTTCCGGTCCTTGATTCTGATTGGTTGAGCCGCGTTCGAAGCTGTTGTAAATTACTCTACAAACATACACCTTTGTTTACGTTTGTCTGTTGCTTGGCAACCACTTTGTTGCAACCATAGATAGATATATACACACGTAGATGCCTCATTAGCGACTGTTTCTATGTGCCACTATACTTAAGCCGTCTGCCATATTGTAACGGTCAACTTGACGTCATTCACCATAGTAATCACTGAATATTCGAAAGATGCCACAATCCTGCACAGAACGGCTCAACGGCTCTGTGAGAACCTACAGTATGGTGAATGACGTCAAGTTGACTGTTCCAAGATGGCGGCCGCATCTACGGACTAGGAGCCATCGAAATGGGGCATCTATACATATCTATGGTTGCAACCACAACTGTTTCTGAGGAACTATATTGTTTGGTGGAAGAATACTGTTTTTATTTATATCATTACACTTTATTTGCTCTGTTTTATTTTGTGAAACCTTACTACGTATATGAAATAACCGTTTTATAAAAGCAATAAGCCCTGTGAAGCCGTGGTTTACAGTGAATTTATAACAGCTCCGCTTCGCGTCGTGCCTAACAACGCCCCTTAGCTGTTATCAATTCACGGTAAACCACGGCTTCTTGGGGTTTATTGCTTTATTAAGTACAGTATACAGTATAAAAATATAAAACATCTATATTTTTTCACCAAATCTGCCACTGTACTCAATAATATGCATTTGTTTTTCATGCTAAACATTTGTACGTAATGTGATTATGTCTTTAGGAGTGTGCCTGCACCTTGAGCTCCTCTTTCTCGCCGTTGTCTTTGATGAAGACTTTCTCCAGCTCATGGTTGATGCCCTCCATGCTGCTGGGAACCCTGGAGATGGAGGCCTTTGGCACTGTGATGTTGGACTTTGACATGGATGACTGAACACGGAGACGACACAAATTCACATTTAACTAACTGCACAGAATTTGCTGGATGTGTTTAGTGCATACACTGATGTAATGTGTGCAGACCGGAGCTTGGCTGGCTGTGCTGATGGTAGTGGCAGTAATGGAGGTGCTGCTGCTACAGCAGTGGAGGGGGGAGAGACGCTCTTTACTGTCCTTACACTGCCGGCCTCCGCTCTGCTTACTGCGCTGCAGCTGGAGCCTGAGCTTAGCGATCTGAACGTCAAAGAGAGAGAAACATTTATTCTAAAGTGACGGATACAGATACACACATACAATATATGATATAATAAAATAAATGCATATGTGTGTGTATAGATGAGACCGAAAGAGGGGCACAGAATTGGCTAAAGACCTCGAGCCAAGACTCAAACTCAGGTCACATGAGGTGCAGCTGTGAGTGCTATGCATCCCAAATCTATATGACATGGCCAAAATAAAAAACTATACAAAGAAAAAAAAAAAAGAAAAAGAAATAAAATGAAATAACTGAAAATAAATAAATAAATAAAATAATATTAATAATACTACAAATAAAAGGCACAGTACTGCTAAATGTCAGAGTGTTGCCCATAGTCCCCTTTGGTCTTCCATAATAATAAATATAATCATAGATGGTGAAAAAAAATAAAATAATAAAAGACAAAAGTAGAAATAAAAGAAAAAAATAAATAAAATAAAAATACTGGGGGAAAAAAAACACAAAATAATAATAATAATAATAATAATAACAGAAAACATAAATGTGATAAATAAAAATAAAAGGCACAGTTTTGCTAAATGTCAGACTTTTGCCCATAGTCCCCTTTGATCTTCCGTAGTAATCAATATTATCATATATGGTCTGCCCCAAAAATAAAAAGAATATAAATTAATTAAAATAAATTAATTTAAAAAGATAAAAATGTAAAAAAAACAAAAAAATAAGTAAAAATTATATAAATGATATAATAATGATATAATAAAAATTTAAATAAAACAAGGTAAAATAATAAAACAAAACTTAAGTAATAAAATAAAAGGTGCAGTTTTTCTAAATGTCAGTGTTGCCTATAAGACTATATGGCACAGACAGAATAAAACAAAATAAAAGAAACAGCAAAATATAAGAAAAAAAAAGAAAAATACAAAACAAACAAAAAACAAATAAAAATAATATCTTGAATTGACCTGAGTGCTAGCTGTAACTCCGCATGGCCACAAGGGGTCAGTGCAAAACAGGCAGCCATGAGAGAAGGCCACTGTCAAGTCTTTTACTCATACAGCACTGATAAAAATAGCACATGTATTCCCTGATGTATTAAGATTGGTTACCCACAGTAAAAAGAATGACAAGAAATAAATGATATTGAATCTACAACAAAAATAGCAAACTGATATTTAACCCTCATTCCTCGTGTCTCATTGTGACATGCCCTGCCTTCTCTTGAGATTTTACTTTTGAGATTAATCTGCAGTAAATGACAACGTTTTCTGTCTGTAGGTACCGAGACAATGGAACTAGACTTGTGCGTTCCTACTGAAAATACAAGTAGCTGACGGCTCTTTCTTCACATGGATGTTTGTCTTGATGATGTTACAGAGCACTGAACTACCTCAGCCTTTCCCTCCACCTCTGTTTACATTACAGATGCCCATCGAGAAACCGTGAAGACATGCAAATGACTTGCTCTTCATTTCCTTCAACCAGGCAGCAAAAATCCTGAAACAAGTGCTGCATTTCAAAAGCAGAGTGAGGAAAGGCAAGCGTTTAGTGGAGATGCCGGCCTTCGCATGAACTGAAATGACACAGTATATGCTCAGCGATAACGAGGGGAAATCCTGAATGTGCTCTTTTAAAGCCCTGCTAAGTATGTCAATATACACAACCTAAATCCACTTAAGAGGTGTAAAGGCCTTATAAGCCACCAAGTGGAAGCACTTGACGTGAACCTGGATAAAAATGTGGATACTGAGGACATGAACTTCCCAGATGCAGGGAAGGAAAGCAGGCCTAAACAGCCTTTTGTTGGAAAATCTCCCAAATCGGAAACAGTGCCATGATTCAGGCCTTGCAGAATGAGCTCGCTGTGATGAGCTCCTAAGAAGCCTCTGTTATGAACTCTCTAATATGAACACAGTCCTGTGGCTGGAAACTGTGTGCAAGCAGGCAAAATGACATCTTCACATAAGAATGTAGTAAGAAAAAAAAAAAAAGAAGAATAAAAAATAAGGGTGCATGCATCACAAAAATGGTTACTTTGGTGTCCCAAGAATTTAAGCATTAGAGGAACCGAAAAAAAACAAAACAAAATCACACTTTTTGTTTTGATACCTATTAGATACGTTTAATAAATAGCATAAAATTAAGCTAGCATGAAAACTACTTAGTATTAAACACATTTATCCCACCTTAAAATGGAGATTTGTAGCCTGTCCCACATCAGAGGTCTTGACCTTTGGTTGTATGTAATAATTACAACAAAATAAAATATTTGAAAAATCTATTGATAGATTGATCTAACTGGCAGGAGGTTTTGGTGATGAAACCGACTGCTCTCTTCTACAGTGTATTTGGGTAACATATCAGCTCATTTGATAGTGAAAGCTAAGTATCTATTAAAGACACTATTAGAAGCAGCAAGAAGGCTGTAATACCTCCAACAAAGACTGACTGGATGGAGAATGACTTTTTCAGTCTGTCTATTTCAGTCTCAGTTTATGGATGGACAAATATTTCCAATTCTGGGAAAAATGGATGGTGTTTATGACTTCACAACACTGACCACTGCTTGATCTGACATATATTTTGATTAATATAACTTATGGATGGATGCACAGGTGTCCATGTCTGTTGTTTTTGCATGTTGTGTGTGTGTGTGGAAAATCTGTTGAAGTGACAGATTGGTCTTGACCTTCGACTGTAACAATTAATATAAAACAACAAAAATATTTGCATCTATTAAACTGAAAATCTTTTTTTAAATATATGATAATCAGCATTTTAATTATTGCATAATATTATTGTATAAAATACAATAATACATATAAGTATATTACAATGCATACTTTTTACTACCAAAAAGTAATATATAAATTTCAGCGTGTTTCTAACATTTTTGTGAAACCCTGTTACTGCATGATTTCCCCTTGATTACAAGAAATGCAACATTCCTTAAGATTGTGACAACAACAAAAATGTCAAAGCCTATAGAAAATGCATTGCAAATAAAGCAGCTCAATTAATATTTAGTCACATTTCTGAAGCTTGAGCCCAGCGTCACTGGTTCTTTCTCCCGGTGAAAACTGATAGAAATAACCTCCGAGCAGCTACACTTTTGTTTGAGGGTTTGCACAGGAAACGGATTACTCTGCACCTGCACGCCGCTCATGTCAAAGCGAACAAGTGCAAGAGACGACGAGGCCTTTGTAAACCAGACAGGCTTGTGCACATCACCGATCAACACATAACTGATAAAAACGTGACTTCAGTGCGAAAGGACACACACGACATGACTTTGCACATATTACTTACTCTGGAAGCCACACGCCTCTATTGTTCCAGAAGCCTGGAGGTGATAGGAAAGCCATAAACTAGGCGGAGGGGGATAATGCTTGCTGCAGAGAGGGGAAGTCGATTGTTAAAGGGGGGGGGGGGAGTAAAAATCCAGTAAAAAGAGTAATATTGTGAAATATTATTACAATTTTCTAATAATCTATCTGTTTTCTATTTGAATATATTTTAAAATGTAATTTATTATTGTTAAGCAAAGCTGAATTTTCAGCATCATTAATCCAGTCTTCAGTGTCACATGATCCTTCAGAAATCATTCTAATATGCTGATTTGCTGCTAAAGAAACATTCATTATTATTATTATTATCAATGTTGAAAACAGCTGCTTTATATTTTTCGTGCAATTTTTTTCTGTATTCTTTGATGAATAGAAATTTATCTGAAATAGAAATGCCCTTACTGTCACTTCAATATCAATTTCAAATATCCTTGCTGAATAAAAATATGAATTGAAAAAAATCTTGAACGCCAAACTTTTGAATATTAGTGCACTGCACACCCTATTTACTTTTCTTTATAAATCATGTTTACCTTTGGCGGTCCCACGGGAAAGTTTTGTCAGATTGAATTAACTTCAAGGGAAATCTTTGTCCCCTAAGTGTAGCTAAGTAAACACTGACGCACATTGATAAACCACAATCCTATGCATCCTCCTCCTGAACCACTATTTCACACCAAGATCACAAAGGCTGCATTTTTCCTGCAATAAACAGTTCCTTAATAAACGGTCATCTACATTCCTTTAAAAACAACACTCCAGTTACTACAGTAAAGTCTGCAGGCACACGTGGATGTGATGTTTGCACCCAGGTATGTGATATGTTTAGTCAGTCCAACATGCAGCACACACACTGTATAAATGTATAGGCACATGTACTGTATAAAAGCACATGAGAGAGGCCCCGAACACAAACCAATGTGATCAGCAGCTATTATTCAAAAGAGGTCTATACTAAAAATACGCTGATGTCCACTATATTTTCCTATTTTATTGTGAATGTTGACTGTACAATTGAGTTTGAGCACATTTTGTGTACTGTTCATGAAGAGTAGCTATAAAGCTTGCTACTACTCATTTTAGGCAGTTTAAGAGCTAACAGGCTTGAGTGATCAAACTACATTTCCCATCATTCTTTGCAGCATCATAAGAATAATAAGCACATATAGCATATAAAGCATCAAATACATGTCTAATGCGCACCCTTGGTTCATAACTCTCTAGCACTAAATAGCTACTTTGCCACTGGTGAAAAAGGGAGAAAGAAATAGCTCAATGTGTCGATTTTATTCCAATCAAAGTCGTTTTACATGTACATAGCAATTAGGGATATTTCGATATTAATCGATTCTCATTTTTACGGAACGATATCGATTCTTAAATCCCAAGAATCGATTAGTCTAGCCTGTTTTCAGTTAATGGACGGAACATTGAAGGGCACTTTCCATCCGATATATCACAATAAGCATTGTGCGTTGGTACTTTTAATATGAAAAAGTCTCAGATTTCAAATTCTGTCCATTGTATTGCAATATTCACACAATAAATGCCGTTTTGTTTAATGTGGAGTGACAGATCGCTGTAGCGCCTCAATTCAACAGACGCAGCAGCACGAGGCGCACGTGAACTAATCATCTCCTCCACATTAATACCAGTTTCAGCACAAAATAAACATGACTAAATATCCGAAGGCAAGTTAAAAGAAAGAGTACAACTTTACAATCCGTATCCTGTCTCAACACTCCAGTTACTACAGTAAAGTCTGCAGGCACACGTGGATGTGATGTTTGCACCCAGGTATGTGATATGTTTAGTCAGTCCAACATGCAGCACACACACTGTATAAATGTATAGGCACATGTACTGTATAAGAGCACGAGAGAGGCCCCGAACACAAACCAATGTGATTAGCAGCTATTATTCAAAAGAGGTCTATACTAAAAATACGCTGATGTCCACTATATTTTCCTATTTTATTGTGAATGTTGACTGTACAATTGAGTTTGAGCACATTTTGTGTACTGTTCATGAAGAGTAGCTATAAAGCTTGCTACTACTCATTTTAGGCAGTTTAAGAGCTAACAGGCTTGAGTGATCAAACTACATTTCCCATCATTCTTTGCAGCATCATAAGAATAATAAGCACATATAGCATATAAAGCATCAAATACATGTCTAATGCGCACCCTTGGTTCATAACTCTCTACAACACTCCAGTTACTACAGTAAAGTCTGCAGGCACACGTGGATGTGATGTTTGCACCCAGGTATGTGATATGTTTAGTCAGTCCAACATGCAGCACACACACTGTATAAATGTATAGGCACATGTACTGTATAAAAGCACATGAGAGAGGCCCCGAACACAAACCAATGTGATCAGCAGCTATTATTCAAAAGAGGTCTATACTAAAAATACGCTGATGTCCACTATATTTTCCTATTTTATTGTGAATGTTGACTGTACAATTGAGTTTGAGCACATTTTGTGTACTGTTCATGAAGAGTAGCTATAAAGCTTGCTACTACTCATTTTAGGCAGTTTAAGAGCTAACAGGCTTGAGTGATCAAACTACCATAAAATAGAAATAATAAAAACATTAAGAGAAGAATAAAAAGAAGTATGAGGAGTCTCAATAGCTGTGTTAAACCGCAAGACTTTGTTTGTGATAGTTTCAAGGGTTTTTTTAAGGGCTCCCTGTGGACCAATAGATGTGGTCAAAGTGTGTATGTGGACCTTGTGAAAAACAGAGGAAATATATTTTCTAGAGAAAGATGAAAATGACTCTTTTAAGCATAGGCCTATCTCGCCTCTGTGGGACTACTGCTGTGGCCAGAGGGGGATTCAGGCCTGTGAAAGCCCCGCGTTCATCAGCCAAACAGACGTCACGCTTCGAAGCCTGGCCTTTGGAAACAGATCCGACACTAGAAGGCCAAAGCGAACAGACAGAGTCTTTGAAAACCTTTCTTTTCTTCAAGTTTTTTTAAAGGACTGACAATGACAATTCTAACACTATTTACTCCCCTCATGTTGTTCAAAACCCAGTTTTTCTGCGAAATACATAACAGTCTTATTTACATTTGTCACCAAATTTTTTTTAATGGTTTTAGTTTTAGTTAACAAGAATAACTTTGAAACAAATGGAAACTATCTTAAAGCTGAAATTAAAATGATGCATCTTTATGTGTCTTATATGAAACCAGTGTTATTTTAGTATCACTGATAAACTAAAAAAAAAAATTGGTAATATTTTAAATAAGATTAAAATTTTACTTTTTGTTTGCTTTTATACTTTAAGTTAACCATAATAACGGTTTAATAGTAATTGTCTGAAACACAAATACAAAATTTAAAGCTGAAAGTTTTTTTTTTTTTTTCTATCCTGGATGAAGGGGAACTGAAGAAAACAACGAGATATATAAAAAGAAAGTTTGCCACAGGGACTAATTTTAAGGTGACAGCTCCTGGTCACTATACAGTATGTTTAAACTGTATACAAAACAACAGTGTGAGGCCTATCTCGCCTCTGTGGGACTACTGCTGTGGCCAGAGGTGGATTCAGGCCTGTGAAAGCCCCGCGTTCATCAGCCAAACAGACGTCACGCTTCGAAGCCTGGCCTTTGGAAACAGATCCGACACTAGAAGGCCAAAGCGAACAGACAGAGTCTTTGAAAACCTTTCTTTTCTTCAAGTTTTTTTAAAGGACTGACAATGACAATTCTAACACTATTTACTCCCCTCATGTTGTTCAAAACCCAGTTTTTCTGCGAAATACATAACAGTCTTATTTACATTTGTCACCAAATGTTAACTAGCGACATAACCTTCTTTACTGAAAATCTTTCCTTCATCAAATATCATTCACACTTCTGCATATTCAAACGTTTGGAGTGACATCACCAGTTATGAAAAATGGAACCAGTGGCTTTTAGAATAATTGATGTCAAACCTGTATGATGCGTCTTCATGTGCCATTTATGAAACCAGTTTTATTTTAGTGTCACTGATATACTAAAGTATATATTTTGAATTAGATTTTATATTTTCTGTTTTCATTTTAATTTTAGTACATGTTTTAGTAATTTTGTTGTGATTTTATCATTTTTATTAGTTTTTTTTAATATGTCTATATAGTTTTTTAATATATATATATATATATATATATATAAAGTTTTGCTATTATATCACTGATAAACTAAAAAAAAAAATTGGTAATATTTTAAATAAGATTAAAATTTTACTTTTTGTTTGCTTTTATACTTTAAGTTAACCATAATAACGGTTTAATAGTAATTGTCTGAAACACAAATACAAAATTTAAAGCTGAAAGTTTTTTTTTTTTTTTTCTATCCTGGATGAAGGGGAACTGAAGAAAACAACGAGATATATAAAAAGAAAGTTTGCCACAGGGACTAATTTTAAGGTGACAGCTCCTGGTCACTATACAGTATGTTTAAACTGTATACAAAACAACAGTGTGAATATGCAACAAAATCTCTCCTTGTGAGTTTGCAATAGAAAGAAAGCCATACGAGTTGGAGTAACATGACAGTAGAGTTAAAAATGGCACAGTTTTCTTATTTGGGTGAAATATCCCTTGAAGAAAAAGTGTAGGGATGCAGGTTTCTGGTTACTCTGAGCATAGAGCATCCCAAAGTCACCGCTGTTCACCTGATCTGACCGTGTTACTGCAGAGCAAAGCAGCCCGAATCACTGTGACAAAGAGGACGACTGGGTTAAACCCAAGACACTGTTTAATAACGGAGTGGGGAAAAAAAATCAGAATCCCAACAGAGCTGTCGCCCTAATCTATAGTGCTTTTGTGCATGCATCAAACTTTAAAGACGAGCTAAAATGAGTCATTTGTAGTTCTTTGACACCGGTGAGTAATAAAAGGTGAGACTTGAGATGGCCTGTCCTGGTAACACCCACGCTCTGGCAAGTGAACAAAATTATCCAACGTTTTTAAACCGACTGGTTATACAAAGTATGTATAAAGAACTTCTTGAAACCTTGCATGAAATTTCACACCAAGGAAATATAGTAAGCACAAAAATACTTCAGTATCTTTACAGTATCTCGGTGTCAGTAAGCAGAGCAGAGCCGCAGAGAGTGTGTGGCCTCCGTTGCCACGCAGCAGTGAAAACAGGATGCGGCGGGTCATGTGACGCTCTGCAACTCCTCCGCTGCTCTCATGACCCACAAGTCCAAAAAATGGACCACAGCGCCTGACCTTTGACCTGCACGTGTTAAAGGAGCCATGCTCTGCTCTTCTGTAGCATTGTAGTCCTCTTATAATGTTACTCAAGGTTTCTTGCACAAGAAACATTCACAATATAGTTCTGCATACTCATTTTCCACCAGAAGACTGAAGGGTAAACATGTGGTTTTTGCTTCTGTATCTTTAAGCTATTTATATTTTGAATGAGCTTTTATTTTTACATTTTACATTTTTTTTTTTTGTTCAAATAAAAATTTGAAAATATTAGTAATAATAAATAAATAAATATTAATATTATTTTTTCAAATATTGAAAATATTTCATTTAAGTTTAAGCAATTTTAGTACTTCAACTAATTTTCAGCTAGTCGCCAAGAGACCTTTTCTAATTTTCATTCATGTTTTTTAGGTTTAATCTAAAATTTTATTTCAGCTTTATTTAAACTAACAGAAACCATTTTAATAGTTTTAGTGAACAATAACAACACTGCATCTTAAAGTCTTAAAGGAACAGTCCACCTAAAAAAATATTTCTAATTTCTTTCCCTTTGCTGGAGCCACACTATTGGTTCTCGTGGGTCATGTGACCAACCACAAAAGGACATGTAAGAATGCAAACACAAATTAAATTGAAGAGCTATAACAGAGGGAAAGTTTGTGAATAATTGCTTAAGTTCCTCACACAAAGCTATCACATGACTCTTAATATACACAAATACATGCTCCATTTTTTTTGTTGCAGTGATGCCATTAAAGTGCTTTTCAGCTTTTCAGTTTTTTCTTTGTGTGAAGAGAATTCTTCCACTATAAAGAAACTTTTGTTCAATGGAAAGGTTCCATAAATGTTGAAGGTTCTTCAGAGAAATTAAAATGACAATAAAAAAAACCATTTTTTTTTCTGTTTAATAGTAGTTTTACAGTAATCACCTCTTTTTATTGTACAGAACACGAAAGCTTTCTGCCTAAAATCTTCTTTGGTTTTGCATAGAAGATGACAATGTGTTTGGAACTACATGAAATTGAGTACTAGGCTAATTCACACTGCACCATCAGACAAGACAGTTGTCAGATTACAGCATGTCACTTCTCAGACATTTTAAGACCCAACAAATGGAAATTCAATATGTTCAATCGCCAAAAACAAACACGGAGCAACGGTAACAAATGAAGAGAGAGGTAACACACCAATGACTGTGTCTGTTGGCCGTTGTCTGTCAGTGCGGTGTGGACGGCCTACAGAACAAGGACATTCTGAACAGATGCACAATGTAGGTGTCTTTCAAAAACTGGGGTAACAGTGGAGGCCGGCAAACATGGGGAACGACATTCCTGCGACATCTCGTCTTTCTGAACGGTTAATATGACACTCGCTGCATGCTGAAGCACACAATAAGAGGCACGGCAGAGTCATTACCTTTAAACACACTGCACTCCCGCAGGTGCCAAATCTCACCTTCAGTGTAGCAGCAGATGGTGGGTGGAACTGTGGGATTGTGCTCCGCCTGATACACCTGCTGACATTTGAGGGTAAATCAGCACCTGACCGTAGGCCAGGTGTACGTGAGGTACGGCGTGTTCTCAGGAGGGACATGCCATAGTAATCGAGTAGTCGAATAGGCTACTTGCTTTGTAACTAACACCTCAGATTGACTGATTACGCTTGACCTACAATGACCTTAAACATGCGGACAATATGGACTGGCTGAAGCCTTGGGACCGGCGTGATAAACGCTTGGGACAGTTGATGGCTTCGTCACTGAGCTGATCGGTCACACTGCAAAGTTATCATTTGCACGTGTTTCTACGTCATGCCAGTTTGAACAATCAAACAATTGTAAACCATTTAGGTACAAGACCACACAAAAGAGAACTAAATCCGGTACTTTCGTGTCTTATCTTTTCTTTTGTCTGAAAACCACCGACAACACGCAAATACCGAACTGAGTTCTCCTTCATGTGTTCTTACGCTTGAACAGACAAATATACACAAAATGATGTCAAAATATCCGCCTTGGTGAGTATTCTCATAAACGCAGTCGGTTTTGTCTTAACTCAATGTATACTTTTGAGAAAGAAAACATGTATCTAGTGTTAGGGGTAACACATTACAAGTAGTCCGGGTTACATAATCAGATTACTTTTTTTCAAGTAACTAGTATAGTAATGCATTACGTTTTACTTTACAAAAAATACTTTAAATAAACAACATTTATATTTAATTTTTTTATTGCTGAAGAGTGTTGAACTTTCTTCTCCTGCATCCTATTCTTCATGCAATCCAGAATGGTTTGAGCTGTGCCCTCTACTATACAGACATGAATTTACATTTACGCAAAAGTAACGTAACTCATTACTTTCCATTAAAAGTAACTAAGTAACATAATTAGTTACTTTTTTATGGAATAACACAATATTGTAATGCATTACTTTTAAAAATAACTTTCCCCAACATTGTGTGTATCAGTATATTAGATCTGCGCAGTAGGTCTTAAAGTGACAGCAGCCTAATATACCTGCCGCTGTCTGTCCTTAATGTTGATCAAACAACAAAAAGACAATAAAAGAGAAAGAGAAAATCTCTCACTGCTATTGACTAAACTTTTGTAACTTTTTAATAAGGATAATATACATTTAATTCATATTATTTATGGTGATTCTACTGATTCAACTGTGAGTCTTATGTGTGCTTCACATGTGAAATGTGCTTTTTGTGATGCAGTTAGGATGCTGCCTTAGAAGACAGTAGAAAGCAAGGCAGCTCATGTTCATTAATTAACCATTGAATACTCAAACTGCATTACAGTTACACCTGCTGATCATTACAGCCTCTGATGATGTATTACAGTCTCTGAGTGATTTCTGCAATTCAGCTGTGGGTCAAAAACCAGACCCCATGTGTAAGTTGTGAAAGTGTCGGTTACCAGTCTGTGGTTAATGGTTTATTTAGTGCCAATAACTTCTTCATACCAAATGCTAAAGTTAACTACAGTTTGCAACTCTATACTGCTTTGAAAGTTCCCACACCTTTAGACCAATGAAGGATTTCAAAATCATTTATATAAAATATGAATATAAATTTAAAATATTAAGGGACAGCTTGCACCAGAACAAACCTATTTTGGCATTAAAAAAAATACGGTTAGGATTTGCTAAAGACATGCAGTGAAAAAATAGTATTGAAAAGATGTGAACAAAGTTATTTTTGTGGCTGATCTTATTGCATATGTAGGAGTTTCACCTTTAAAAGCAAAATGTATGAGAGGAGAGTATTTAAATAAATCATGCAGCGTGATTTACAAAGTTTTGCCATAGGCAGTTTACTGGTATTTGCACCATTACTTAACGACAAAAAGCATGACTTAACCCATTTTGTGATTGACATCCCTAGTAAAAAATAAATATACTAAAATGTATTTGAAATTCATTTATTTCATACTAAGTATACTACAAATACATTTCCATATTTATGTACTTAATAAAAATACCCTGTAATTGTACTTTTAATATACTAAACTGGTATACTTAAAGTCTGCTGAATTGGAACAACTAATTTTGTGCTTAATGCACTTTAATTGTGCAGAAGTAGTGCTGAAGTCCCAACTAAAGATGAACTGAAGTATATTTGATTGTGCTAAAGTGGAACTATTGCAAGTATAATTTAGGTACACTTTAAATATCTTGCATTATTCAAAGATCAAACAATCCTCATCAGTATAGTGACATTAAAACATATTTTAGGCTTAATATTAAGAAATGTGCATTGTGCGCAAGAAGTACTCCAAATAAAGTTTAATTATAATTTTCATATCAGCAAGTCTCGAGCAATATATCAGTAAATATTTTAATAGATTTCAACTATACTTAGTATGAAATAAATGTATTTTAATTATATTACTTTGCTACTAGGGGTGGCTGCAATAGTTGTACTAATTTGTACTGCTCTTGGTAGATTATGTTGGTCATTATTGAAATAATCTGGCTGTAGATCAGTAGATCACTGGACCTTTTGAATTTCTTATTTTCACAGCGAGGGCCAACACCTATTGAGAATAATCAGTTGGTATCAGCTTACAGAAATCGCAAAAAAAAAAAAAATTCCTCAGTTACACAGCAAACACGCAAAAACCCAGAAGAATGATGGACCTATAAATGCTGTCAAGCTAACGTTTGCAAACACACCTGAACACACAGGCTTTGAAGCCAGAGGGTAGATTTTGAACATAGAGGGTGATAGTGCCTACCTGTGTGGACTTGTCTTTCATGCACGAGGGGCTGTGCAGGTGGGATTCACGTGGCCACTGCCCTATCAGGTAGGGCCCGGTGATAGCACCCAGAGAGGAAGTCCGTCTGATAGCACCTGTGCTCCGCACCTGCTGCGACTTTGACCTCTCAACTGCCATAAGGAACAAACAGAAAGAGAAACAGATGGGTGATGAGCAGATGGACTGGGGTGGTGGCAGCCCTAAAGTTATTTCCCCATAAAATACTGAAATGCATAGAATGCACATGTAAATACTATACATCCTCAAAATCAACTAGTGGGTTTCCTGAACTGTTTGTTGAAACCATGTCCATCTCAAAATGGTCTTGGATTAATTTGTTCACTGATCTCATTGCCATGCATCCTGGGATTGCCTTTGGCAAAAAGAATAACCGCTGATTCTACCTTAAAATTTCTATACTATAAAAGTATACTAAAAGCGATACTGTTTAAAAAAAAAAAAAAAAGGAAAAAAGGAGAAGAAAAAGTGCATTTAATTGTATTGATATGCCCCTGTAGCATACTTCAAATCTTAAAATATATCTATAACAAACTGTACTTTCAAGTTATATAATATCAATTAAATACTTTAATGTAGACATTTAAAAATAATAATGTCAAATTAAAAGTTTTACTTTGAAGTACATTTTAAATCATGATTTAATAATCTTCTTATTATGCTTTAAAGAAGTACACTTATTGTTGTGTTGACTACCATGCTAAACATTATCATTTTAACTACAGTGTGCATTTTTACACACTGGTACATAATATCTAGAGCTGTACTATTTCTGTAACTACACACATGTAACAACCCTCCGAATGGTTTGTGTAAGTACGAATGTGTAACAGGACATATATAACTACATTTTGTAACAACAATACGTATAAGAGTAACTGGAACAATTTGATCCAGGGGGTGGAGATGGGTAGGTTTAGGGGTGGAAATGGGTAGGTTTAGGGATATGTAAAGTGGGAGGAGTTGGATCTTGAGTTGGTGCACCACTGTAATACCAGCGTAGGTACATGGTAACTCCTCAGGAACTGTCCACTTAATATAAAGTGTAACATTCTGGACACCAACCACAATTTATATGTAAAGCCTAACTTACTGGCCGGTGCTGTGTAACATCAGAATAATTACATGGTAAATCCATAGGAACTGTCCACTTAATATAAAGTGTAACATTCTGGACACCAACCACAATTTATATGTAAAGCCTAACTTACTGGCTGGGGCTGTGTAACATCAGAATAATTACATGGTAAATGCCTAGGAATTGTTTACTTAATATAAAGTGTAACACTTTCTTTACCAAAAAGTGCTGTTAGTCCTGTTACAGATCTGTACTTTCATTACCAAAAAGTCTTGTTACCAATGTCCTGTTACACATTTGTATTTACACATACCATTCGGTGGGTTGTTACATATGTGTAGTTACACAAACATTACAGCTGTAGATACTATGTACCAATATGTACTTAACACTGTGGTTACATACTATGTACACATCTAGTACTATGATGTACTTACTATGTAAGTACACAGGTATTAGGGCCACTTAATATAAAGTGGGACCAACCCGGCAGTACACTTTAATCATATTTTAAAGACAAAATAAGTAATTATAAAAATACATATAAATGTGCAATTAATTTCTACAAGTATAAATTTACATAATACATTTTCATTTAATTGCAATTAACATGCAGTTAAGAGTCTAAAAGCATTCAGTTTGCACTTAAGAATATTCTTTTAAAGTTTTTTTTTCTTTTTCTGTAATAAGTTCTTTATTTTTTAGGAATGTATCAGGTTTTTGTCCATAAAATAAAAGTAATTGGGATTCAATAGTTTAGGACACCAAGTTTCATTTTATGGGCAAAAACTAGAGGTCGATAGTGGATTTTTGCGATAGCGATAGCTAGGTTGGACCACACTGGCCAATACCGATTAATCAACAGATCGTTTTTAAAATGGATACTGAACAGAAACTAAAATAGTGCTCTACTATAACAAAAGTATTGAACCATACTTTGTAAATCAATAAAAATATTAATATTAAATATAGCTGCAAGCAGCGATTACCGGGGTTCAAGCACTTGAAGGCCTTCATGGCTTCTATGCTGTGATGGGTCTTCGCCAAAGTGAAATGTATGGCTGACACCAGAACACATCCATGATTGAGAATATGATGATGACACACACAGAGTAATGAAAAGGTTGAACTATATTACTTAACACATATTCTATTACTTAATACAGACTAAGCATGCTCACACACACACACACACACACACAGACACGCATTATGTTGTAGATATAGATATTTGAAATAACTTACATGTTATAAAATGCTTACTGGAAGTGTCCTGTTTATAATATTCTTTCAGGTTTAAATTGAATCATAATGTGGCATAATTGTCAAAACTGATATGTCTGTTTAAATGAAGTGGTAAACTTTGACTAAATGTGATTTTAAATGTAATAATAATGATTTTAAACTATCTGAATGTCAGTACATAATAAAACCTGAGAAAAGAACTATGTAAGTGATAGAATGAGCCAATGAGTGATCCTTTGTTGCCATCTAGTGGTTGTATTTGCACTTTCAGGGAATACAGCATAAACATGTACTGTTTTTAACCTTCATAACTATTACAGTAGAAAGGTTTCCATCCAAGGATTTTTTGCGAAAAAAATATTTAGCACTTCAAAATCTTTACAGATATAGCTGATGGAAATGCCATTTATTGAACAAATTTCTCATGTGTCGACAATCTTTTTCCGTTTAACTTAAGCGCATAAATTCTATATCGATACTTCAAATGTCGCAAAAATTTGCTTAGAAACTTTTTGTAGAGAAAAGGGGCTTTAACGCAAATAAATGTGGTGTCAAATGACAGAATTAGCCTATAGCGTCCGTGTTCATGGTGTTGTTCCCATTAAAGCACCGTTTCCCTGTAGTTCAAAAGCGCATTAAATCATATTCATATTATTAAATTGCATCTAAAATTATTTAATATATGGTAAGCAAAAGACGAGTTGCCTCTCAAACATACTTATCTTAATTTGATGTTCCTTTAGTAGCCTACGTTTACGTTATTTTTTACAGTGCACTGCTCAGTTTAGCTTGTAGTTCGTGCCGTTCAGCGTGACCACCATACCCCTGTGATATTATGCCAAGCACGTTCTGTTTTACGTGGATATTAGAACGCGAAGTACAACATTTTTTATTCATTTTGGCTTGTTAGTAGCTTCTTATATTTTTATTCTTGTTTTGTTCTAAGATCTGTTCTACCTAGGGCTGTAGCTATCGATTATTTTAGTAATCGAGTATTCTACAGATTATTCCATCGGTTAATCGAGTAATCGGATAAGAAGTAATGTTTCTTTATTAAAGAGCAATACTTAATATGCAAGAGATAATAAGTGTGTGTGTAAAACTTGTTTTTGATAGCTTTCATATTCTGTGTGCGGGTCCTTTCACAGCAGTGATAGAAATGAATCTGTTCCAATAAGTTTAAATAGATTTTTACATTTTATGGGTATTTTTACCTTTATAAAGCCTTTTTTTCTAAAAGTGTGCATCATCTTTTCAGTCAAATTCTTAAATTGAATCAGTCAATTAGAATAATAATTCATTTGGGATGTTACCAAGCAAATGAAACCAGTATCAACAAAATTGATCTTTGCAATGCAGAGGAAACACAGAAGCTGCATGGGAT
>NW_015641422.1:70750-72153 GCF_001515625.1 Sinocyclocheilus rhinocerous
ACAATGGCGTTTAGTCTTTCACAAAACATAGCTAACGTAGGGACATTATAACTAGCCACCATATTGATTTATGGTCTTAAAAATGTCCAGCGCTTTTTTTTTTTTTTAAAGTCTGGTCCCTGTTTTTATACAGTCTATGGTCTGGCCCAGCGTTTATCGGTTTGTGCGTCAGTAATAATGGTCCGTGGGGAAACACAGTGTTCCGTGTGTAGTTACAGTAAATGGACTAAACGAAGCCTCAAGGGAAATAATTTGCCTCGATGATTTTTGGTATTCGAGGAATCGTTTCAGCCCTAGTTCTACTGTTAAATTTAAAGGATTTGTTGTAGAGTGCTGCGCTGTCGAGTTAATAATGCTTAACTGCGCGTGTGAGGCGCCGGTGTCCGATCACTTGTTTTTTTTCCTCATAAAAGTGGAAACAAATTACAATACTCCTTCATTTGTGGTCATATGTGTCACGGTGCTATGGTGTTGGAGCGCGGAACGAGGAACGAGGAGACGAGGAGTACATCAATAAGGAGATTTTAATAACTTCAAGGGAACCAGGAAAACACACGTAGCTGAGAAGGTTGACACATACAATACCAGACGAAGAACTAAGAACCGGGAACACTTTAAATACACTAGACATGACGAGAAACACCTGGAACTAATGAAACATAATAACATGAGGAAAAACACAGCTGGAAACAAATGGGAAACAATCAAAGAGCAGGAACAGGAAAACCAAATAAGGGCATGAAAACACAAAACACGGAACAGAGTCTGACATTACTCCCCCAAATTTTGGGGTGGGCGCCGTGGAAGCTGGTGCAGGACTGGGACACGGGTAATACCTTCAGGGCGGATCAGGCAGTCCAGGGTGCCATGGCGGCACAGGGAGCTCAGGGTCCATAGCGGAGCAGGCAGTTCGGGGCGCCATGGCGGAGCAGGCAGACTAGGAAGCCATGGCAGAGCAGGCAGTTCAGGAGGCCATGGCGATACAGGGAGCTTGGGGAGCCATGGCGGAGCAGACAGTTCAGGAGGGCATGACGGAACAGGGAGCTCGGGGAGCCTGGCCTTGGCACTTGGCCCCCTACTACCCCTACTACCCACCCAAAAAAAATCATTGGGGAGAATATCGTCTTTAGAGGCTCTCCTTAGGCCTAACTCGGGAACTGTGGCCCTCCGTGGGCTTGACTTGGGGACTTGGAGCCCTCCTTGGGCTGGACGTGGGGACTGGAGCCCTACTTGGGCTACACTCGGGGACAGGAGCCCTCACTGGGCTAGACTCGGGGACTGGAGTCCTCTGTGGGCTAAACTCGGGGACAGGGTCCCTCACTGGGCTAAACTCGGGGACAGGAGCCCTCTCTGGGCTAAACTCGGGGACTGGAACCCTCTCTGGGCTAAACTCGGGGACAGGA
>NW_015641422.1:72314-72799 GCF_001515625.1 Sinocyclocheilus rhinocerous
GGGGACTGGAGCCCTCACTGGGCTAGACTCGGGGACAGGAGCCCTCACTGGGCTGGAGCCGACACTGGAGTGAGCTTAACTGCGGAGCAGCCAGCGGGCTTGAGAATGCCACGGCCGGCGACCTTGACTTCGGAGCAGCCAGTGGGCTTGAGAATGCCGCGGCTGGCGGCCTTGACTGAGGAACGGCCGGCGGGCTGGTTATTTGCGGTGATCTTGCTGAACTCCCACGCATACTCCACGAAGGGGAGATCTCTGTGGGCTATGGCGATAAAACGAGCGGCTACTTCCATGCCGTGGGGAGAAACACACAGGAAAACAAAAGACTTTCAAAACGAAAAACAAACACGGGGAGAAGGGGCGCCGCTTACTGTTTTGGTCTGGTATTCTGTCACGATGCTACTGTGTTGGAGCGCGGAGCGAGGAACGAGGAGTACATCAATAAGGAGATTTTAATGACTTCAAGGGAACCAGGAAAACACATGTAG
>NW_015641422.1:77095-97335 GCF_001515625.1 Sinocyclocheilus rhinocerous
CTCTTCAGACACCGGAGGATCCCTTCCCTCCAGCTCAGTCCTGTGGTGTCTGGGAGGTCCACGGGGCGATAGCAATTGGCCCCGATCCAGAACAGAGAGTTGAGCGTGGCGTCGTCCAGCACTGTATTTGCGGTGATCTTGCTGAACTCCCACGCATACTCCACGAAGGGGAGATCTCTGTGGGCTATGGCGATAAAACGAGCGGCTACTTCCATGCCGTGGGGAGAAACACACAGGAAAACAAAAGACTTTCAAAACGAAAAACAAACACGGGGAGAAGGGGCGCCGCTTACTGTTTTGGTCTGGTATTCTGTCACGATGCTACTGTGTTGGAGCGCGGAGCGAGGAACGAGGAGTACATCAATAAGGAGATTTTAATGACTTCAAGGGAACCAGGAAAACACACGTAGCTGAGAAGGTTGACACATACAATACCAGACGAAGAACTAAGAACCGGGAACACTTTAAATACACAAGACATGACGAGAAACACCTGGAACTAATGAAACATAATAACATGAGGGGAAAAACACAGCTGGAAACAAATGGGAAACAATCAGGGAGAAGGAACAGGAAAACCAAATAAGGGCATGGAAACACAAAACACGGAACAGAGTCTGACAATATGAGAGTAAGACATTATTCAAAACTATTCTAAATATGCTTTTATTTGTGTACATTCACAATAAAAACAAAACATTGTGCTTTTATAAAATAAAGGAAACAAACAGGATGCCACTTTCTCAAGAGCGCATCACAAAAATAAGCAGAAATTCTGCATTTAGACTGCTTATTGTTGCACAGTTTTTTTCTTTCTTTCGTTTTGTTAATTTATTATTGAGAAAAAATTTTGCATATAGGCCTATTTATTTATTTTATATATAGCTTTATTATGTTTTTCTCCATTCACAGAAGCGCTGCAGGTGTGTGACCATGTGAATCCTCAAGTTCTGTTGTTTATGCTGCTTTTTGTGTGTATAAAATTAATCCCTGGAAATTTTTTTTAGGTATTTTTAATGGGTCACAGCCACGTATCAATTCAAATTTAATTTAATTGTAATTTAACAATCTTGTCGGTTAATAATGGCTTAACAACCATCGGTTGTCGGTTAGGAGAAATAAAATAACCAAAATGAACATTTCCTAATAAAAGTTAATCAGAAAAATAATGATAGGCTAATACAACTGCACCTGTTTATGAATATTGCTTGATGATCAAGTATCTAAATAGTCAAATTTTATGCAGTCCTATACAATTTAATAATAGGCTATATAATAAAGATTTGTTTCAAATGGATGAAGAACAGGCTACAATCCTATATAATTTACGCAATAGGTGAAATTATGTATGGAAACAGCTCAAGGGCAATTTTTTTTTTGCAATACACTAAAACTTATGTAACAATTCGTTTTTTTAGGGATGATGTTATCATGCACACCATTTTATCGGTAAGAGGCCAGTTGGATGTAAACATGGTGTTGACAGCAAATTTCGCAAAGTTTTTTTTAACGCATATTCTCTTTGTAGATAACAAAACAGCGCAAAAACTGGATAGAAACTTGGCTAGTGTGTTTCTGTCCAATCTCCATAAAATTTTGCATGATTGTTTAGAATCATATAATGCATGAGTTTACATAGTTGTGTGATGTTTGGAGTTTTCTTTTAAGATTTATAAGCACTTAGGTACACTATATAAGGAACACATTTTTAAATCACCATGTTATACAAATGCCAATGTTCAACATTTTTTTTTTGATAATTGTTGATCTAGAGAGTCCAGAGAATTATACTGCAGTGGTTTTATTGATTTTGAGTTAAAAACCTAGGACTAGTTCACAAAAGTAGTTTTTTTAAATAATATAAAATATTTAAAGAACAGTTGGATTGATAGCAATGGTCCTAGAGGCAAAGTTGTTCAAAATGAGGACACCTATCATATGATATGAAGATCTAGTGTTTGTGTGAATATAACAGCATTTTTTAAAAATGCTTTTTTCAATTTGAGGCCATTTACTATAGAAATCTTGTGTTTTTGAAGCCTTTTTAACTGTTATAGCGCCACCTATGGTCCGATCTCCATGAAACTTTGCATGCTTGTTAAGAGTCATTTGTCACATGTTTTTACCAAGTTTCGTAAAGTTTTGAGTTTTTGTTTAGGTTTTATAGGCTTTGGGGTATATTTGGCCATGCCCCTTTTCTAAATGACCCCTTTAAAGCTAACCAAAGGACAAAATTCAAAGTTTTTTTTGATAATTATTGATTTAGAGAGTCCAGAGAATTGTTCTGCAGTGGTTTGATTGAGATTGAGCGAAAAACCCAGGACTAGTTTGCAAAAGTAGGTTTTTAACATAATTGGGAATATTTAATGAACGATTTAATTGATAGCATTAGTCCCGGAGGCAAAGTTGTTCAGAATGAGGAGATCTATCATATGATAAGAAGATCCAGTGTTTGTGTGAATATATGAACATGTTCTACAATTGGAGGTAATTTTCTATAGAAATATTGTTTTTGAGGCCTTTTTAACTGTTATAGCACCACCTATGGTTCAATCTCCATGAAATTTTGCATGCTTGTTAAAAGCCATCTGACACGTTTTTGTTTAGTTTTTGTTTAGGTTTTATAGGCTTTTGGGTATTTGGCCACACCCCTTTTCTAAATGAGCCTGTTATAGGTAAACAAAGGACAACATTTTTGATAATTATTGATCAAGAGAGTCCAGAGTATATTACTGCAGTGGGTTTGATCGAGATTGAGCGAAAAACCTATGACTAGTTCGCAAAAGTAGGTTTTTAACATATTTGTGAATATTTAATGAACGATTTGATTGACAGCAATGATTCTTGAGGCAGAGTTGCACATTATGAGGAGATCTATCAAATTATATGCATTTTGTGTGGATGTGTGAAACACCACGTGATTACAGAGCCATAAAACCCTTTAGCGCCAACTAGTGGCCGATTTATTTCAAAATTCTTACAGACCTTTAGGGTCTTTACATGCCCACTGAGTTTCGTTCCGATCGACCTCCATTAACCTTGTCTAATAGGTGCTCAAAATTCTTTTGCTAATGGCGGCCATGTTTTTTGAGATACGCGAATGTCCTCATAGAAATTTGTACACTGCATTCCAATTTTCAAGTAGATCAGACCAACGGTTGTGTAGTTATAGCAGTTTTTATGTTTTTTCCATCTTATAGCACCACCAAGTGGCAGAGCTGCACAATTTTTTTTATTTTACCAAAGATTGAGCTCGTACACGTGTACCGAGTTTGGTGAAGATATCTCAAACGGGCAAACGGTGTACGAGCTAGGGCCAAAAATGACTGGAATTTTATTTTTTTGCACTGTAGCACCCCCTTTTGGCCGATTGAGGTGAGTCTTTGGATCTGAGTAGCGGTCAAGACTACTACAATCTGATGCAGCGCTGCACTTTTGCCTGGTGTGTGCCTAACATTTTGTTATTTTGATTATTGTGTTTAAACACAGGCAAGAATTACAAAGAAATACAATTCATTAACTTTAGTGATGATGCAACACTGCCTCGATTGTGCAAGTGATAATTCCTGTGTCAACTGTGCAGCTCACTAATAGTGCAGACGCGATGTGATTTGAAGCCATTTGCGCATTTTGAGAGGGAAAGAGAGAGAGCGCACAGTCATTCACTCGTGCTGTTTGTGAAATTACGTCTCACAGAAAGTTTTCAAATTACTTTACGAGTTATTGAATGAAGAAATAGGGCTGTGCGATTAATCGAAATCGCGATTTGAGATGTTGCGATTTCCTAATCGGAAAGCCTGCGATGTGGACGCGATATTACTCTGTTCCAGAGCATATGCATGACTGCCAGCCTTGAGTTGCAATCTTACTTGCCCTGGGCAAGAGTGAGCGCACCTCTCCCCAATCAGCACTGCTCTAGCCAACTGCGTAAACACCCACCATTAAAAAAAAAAGTAGCCGATCAATCAGAGCACCTTTTAGGCCTTAAAATGCTGTCTAGAAAGGCACTATGTATTATGTAATCAATATCTTATCAGCCCACTCAGCTCATAGCCCATCTACCGTAGAGGTAGACGTGCTACAGATGCGGGTTAACTTGTTTGCGCTTGGTGTTTAAGCAGAACATCAATCCTTGACGAACCTGATAAAAATACCTCATGCACATCCCTCAGCCCACAAAGATGGAGGAAGAGGACGAACTGGGTCAAGGGCACGCAAACTTATCTAATCAGTGACAGTCAGAGCATGACACTTTCCTACAGCAGAGATGCCAATACTTACACCTCTCTATGGCACTATGAATACATCATCAGATCCATGGATCACCTTTATGGCTTTCAGAAGACAAACTCGGGTATCTGTGTACACAAGGCAGCTGCAGGCAAACTGCTCATGTTTTTATGAAAAGTAAGGACTTGGAAAATAAAAGCAATGGCAAGTTCAAGAGGAATGTAGAAGTTTTAAGCCCTGCTGAAAAGATATATTAAAATTCACCAATAAACTTATTAGTTGACATTTCTAACAGTGGTTAAATGACTAGTTGACCATCAAGACCAATCTCCATCAACCCAATCAAAAACTTGATGGTCAACAGCATTTACATGCTGGACCACCATCTAGACTAACACTAAACAGCATAATCCAGCCTGGACAAGCATGAATCCAGACCAACTGGTGAACTGTGTCCTTCGAGCTGTTGACCTGCAACTTCTAGTCCTGTGAATCATCTCAAAAAGCTATAACAATAACCACGTAACTGGTAGTTGAATGACTAGTCAGTCATCCTGTCTCATTCCCATCAACCATATTCATTACTAAAATTTAGAATTTTGATGGTTAACAGCATGGCTATGCTGGTCCACCAGTTAGACTAACACAAGCCAGGCTGGAGCAGCATGGGGATTCAGGATTAATTAATCCAACTGGTTAACTTTGCATCCTTTGCAATTTTGCAAGTAGTTGGCTGTTGGATGACTAGGCTAGTTGGCTGTCCTATCAACCAGACCAGGCTGGAGCAGCATGGGGATTCAGGATTAATTAATCCAACTGGTTAACTTTGCATCCTTTCGCAATTTTGCAAGTAGTTGGCTGTTGGATGACTAGGCTAGTTGGCTGTCCTATCAACCAGCTTCAGTAGCACCTTGACCTTCTAATCTGGTAAATCAGACCAAAAGAGCAATTTTGCATTTTATCACATTTATGTGCTTCTGTACAACTACACTAATATACTAGTCAGTTGTTGGAAGACTAGTGAGATAATCTATCCCATCCCTATTAACCAGATTCAATACCATAGTTTGGCTGGTCAACAGCATGGCTATGCTGGACCATCAGATAGACTAACACTAACCAGCATAATCCAGGCTTGACGAACATGAAGCCAGACCGACTGGTGAACTTTGTGTCCTGTGAACATTTGACCTGCAACTTCTAGTCTGGTGAATCATCATCTCAAAAAGCAATCTTGAAATGTATCTGATTTATAGATCTGTCTGCCATAATACACATACTAGTCAACTTCACTAACCACGTAACTGGTTGTTGGATGACTAATCAGCCATCCTGTCCCATTCCCATTCCTATTAAAATTTTGAATTTTGACGGTCAACACAGCATGTCTATGTTTGTCTACCAGCTAGACTAGCATAAACCAGGCTGGACCAGCATGGAAATTCAGGATAAATCCAGACCAATTGGTAAACTTTTTATCCTTGATCTGTTAGCAAGTTCTAGTCTGGTGAATCATCTTGAATTTCATCATGTTTGTTTGCTTCAGTCCAACCCCGCTACTTGTAAACTCCAGTATCCTTTCTTCCTTTCATTTATCGAAATTAACGATAAATCCAGACCAATAGGTGAACTTTTTGTCCCTGACCTGTTAGCATGTTCTAGTCTGGTGAATCATTGTGAATTTTATAATGTTTATTTGCTTCTGTTCATCCCCACTACTGGTAAACTCACTCATCAACTACACTAACCAGCTTCACTAGCAGTTTGACCAGCTACTTCTAGTCTGGTGAATCATCTCAAAAGAACAATTTTGCACTTTATCAGATGACTGTGGTTAGGGCTGCACGATAAATCGAAATGGAAGCGAGATCGCGATTCGACAGAAGCTGCGATTGTCATGCGTATCTTTCAGTGAAGCACGGTTCTGTGATCAGCAGTAAATCTCCATCCAAAGGCCAGAGGGCGCTCTCGCGCTGAAACTCCAAATATGCCTCGCAGAAAAAAACCCAGGAAATGTCTATCGCTGTAGCTGAATAAACAGAAGATTCAACTGCTTTCATTGATTCAACGTGACTAATAAACACACGATTATGACAATATATGGTTTATCTGAGTTCTTATTATTATAATTTTCATTAAAATAAAGTATGTTTATAATGCAATGCCTTTATCACTTCTTAAATACTATGAAATATGTTGCGTGCCTTATTCTGTGTAAGAAGCCACATCATCTCACAGAAGGATTTATTTCAAACACTCGACTGACGTTATGAAGTGAGTTTGGAGTAAAAATATGTTATTAAATGTGGTATTTTCACATGCTTTCAGATGGAGCAGCATTTACTTCACAGAGCCGTAGTTCACCGAGAAGCTATGCAAACAGCTGTCATTATCGCAAACGATTTCTTCGATTTCATAATCGCGCAATAAAATCATCTGCGATTTTTTTGCGTAACTTGTCAGTGAACTACGGCTCTGTGTAGTAAATTCTGCTCTATCTGAAAGCGCGTGATGATTTCCTGCTGATTAAAGAAACGGCTTTACTAACACAATGCGCATAACAATCACATTCGATTAATCGTGCAGCCCTAACTGTGGTTCTGTCTGACCCCACTAGTACACTTAACTAGACAACTTCATTAACTAAATAGTTGGTTGTTGGGTGACAGGTCGGCTATCCTGTCTCATTCCCATCAACCATGTTTACTATTAACATTTTGAATTTTGATAGTTACCAGCATGGCTATGCTGGTCCACCAGCTAGACTAGCACAAGCCAGGCTGGATCAGCATGGAAATTCAGGATAAATCCAGACCAACTGGTGAACTTTGTATCCTTGACCTGTTAGCAATTTCTAGTCTGGGTATGAATTGATCTGATTTTCATGACATGCATTCATTTAAATGTACATTAAAGGAAATTTTAGGTTATCATTGGTTAAAGGAATATTAACCTAACAAACAAGAGTGCA
Organism: Sinocyclocheilus rhinocerous; assembly: GCF_001515625.1. Taxonomy (NCBI): domain Eukaryota; kingdom Metazoa; phylum Chordata; class Actinopteri; order Cypriniformes; family Cyprinidae; genus Sinocyclocheilus; species Sinocyclocheilus rhinocerous. The sequence continues at coordinate 84,297 of NW_015641422.1, forward strand.
TTGGCAATTATGCACTTACAGAAGAAGAAATGCTAAAAATGTTTGCTTTTATACAAATATTGCTCAAAATTATTTTTGGTAATCAACAGCATGTTGACAGGGCTTAACATGTATGTAACTAATATCATATAATGTAATAATGTTTATTAATTGTATTAATTTACAGTATTATAAAGTGTTATAAATCATCTTAGTACTGAATACTTATGAAAAGATGAAATATCTCTCTGTTCAGATGTGATGTGATAGGAAAAGCTAAAGAGAGGGAGTGAATGACAGAGAGCAGGTTAAGTAAGAAGTTGTAAAACAAGCTTATGCTGAGTTATTGTATCAAAGTGTGGCTCTGACATCTGGACTCAGGCCAGATATAGTAGTGAATTCATAAGATCTGTTATAGATCTAAAAACAACCTCACTGCAGACTGTGTTAACAGAGGAATTGGTCTGTAAAAAGCATTAAACATTTGAATTATCAAGTTTAAATGACAAAATACTGTATGTTCAAATGATATTCAGTGATGTTCAAAATAGTATGACATCAAATTGATTTGATTACTGTAGCCTGACAGCTATACAAAACTACTAGAAGTTGCTACAGCAAACACAATTCTTATTGAAGCAGGAAGTTGGGGTGAGATAGGTTTGGTTTATGGCAGAAAAACTTGGCAAAACCTTGACATGCTGGTAACTGGCCGGTGGCACTTTACTGTACAAATAAGCTGCATTTGACACTTTTAATTGTTTTCAATGTGAGTTTTCTAGGAACATTCAGGATAATTTTAAAGGGATAGTTGACCCAGAAATGAAAGATCTGTCATCATTTACTCACCCTTATGTCATTCGAAACCTGCATGTGTTTATTTCTCCTTAGATTTTATATTAGTGTATGACCCTCAACAACCTAAAAAGGCTCATTTGTACTACACATAAGCTTTTTGCCATATTTCAACATGTTGTAGCATGTATGCCAAGTATGCTAACTGCTATGCCACAGCTTCCACCTGAAACTGTTAAAAACAGTTTTTAAACCAAACTGTACAATGTATTAGAAATGCACACTATAAAACCTAAAGCTTGGCCCTCAGCATTAATTTACTAACACAAATGCTTATTCTTATCCCACGCTAGCTATGCTTATTTGCATGTCAAGCTGGTATTGTTAAACACGAGGTGGCCGAGGTTGACTTGGCGTGTGGTTTGCCTTGCCCAAATGTTGCTCAGTGAGTGTGGAAGGCATTTGCTCATGGAGGCCTGGCACTGGACTGCTTCCTCTCGGCCTGTTTTACAGTTTCCTGAGAGCAGATGGAAAGAGGCAGGGCAGGTTTATGCCAAGAAGCGTTTCAGGAGAGCACACTGACTCCCCCACAGCAGGGCAGAGCCGACAGATTGAGAGATGAAAAATAAATATCTTCACGTCATCTTTCCCTCTGACTGCTTTAGAGCTGCAACTAACTGACAATCTTCTAACCAATTAATCTGTCTATTATTTCTTTGATTAATCAATGAAACAGTTCTTTTTTTTTAGCAATTCTAAATTATAACATGATCAAAACTGTTGAAAAACCTGTTGAACACAATCTAAGGTATGCCTTCTCTTGTCTGACTTATTTTATATTATATTTATATGATTTAAGTAAATTATATGGCCTTTCAGTAAAATTGTCAAAACTTTCCCCTTCAGGTCATGGCTCACATGTCTTTTTGCTGTGAAAACTTTAATAATTTTTATAAAGTAAATAGATGAATAACTCTTATATTGTTAGTACTGTTTCAAGATGAACTGAAGCAACTTAGGTTTACTTAATTATACATAAATCGTTTTTTGAAAAATCAAGTTAAAATGTTAATATCAAATATGATCCATCGTTTGAGGAATGGTTATTTGTTCATCTCTCAATCATCATTGCATTGCATTGTATTATGTTTTGCCTCCTATAATAAAAAACAACAGAGCTTTGATCATAAAACAAAGCATATAAATATCCTACTAAGACATTTTATTGTGAAATATTTGAGTGACAACTGATATTTATATGATTCAATGTAAGCAGTCTGCTATACTTTTATAAAAACTGATTAATTACAATTTACAAGCTATCAAAATTGAATCTCATTTTAGTCCATTTTAATATCAGCACTAACTGCACCAAATTGCATATTCTAGCTCAGTTTTTTCCCTCTTTGAGTATGAGCTCCATATTCTCCTATATGAGCCTTAAAAGCCTGATGTATCAAATATGATACTCAACAAAAAACTTTTGAAAAGATATTTAAAAATATTTTTAAACGTTTAACAAACTGTTCCATTTAATTTTTTCTGACTATAGTTGCATGTTTTACAGGGTTAAAGTGATGTCACAGCACAAAGTCTTTTGTGTTGTTGATTACTGTAATTATGAATTATTATCAGTTTTATCCATTAGCCGTGGTGATTCTGAAAGCTGTGAACGTGGTAAACGGAGCGGCACAGCGAATGCTGTTAGTAAATGTGTAAGAGGTGACATTCAGTAAAATACTGCGCTTGCAAACCGAGAGAGAGCATGTGTGGGTGGACGAATGCTGAAAGACCTTCTGTTGTTATTCACACAATCACATTTTGACAAACATCATCCCAATACAGCCAGTTTGGCTCGGAGCTGTGAATTAGGTCATATTAGACGAGGGACAGGTGGTTTTGCTCGCTGCACGGTGGGGAAATAAAACAGAGAAATTGCTTCGCTGCAGAATTGCAGCCTGCAGGTTATGATGTCTTCACATGTTTGGAATTCTTTTATGGCATTAATATGATTTAATGGGAATTGATGATCGCTGCTCCTGGCATTGGCTCGTGATTGGGTTACTGTGGGTAAAGCAGGGTGAGCAAACTTTATTCAGCGGGATATAGGCTAACGCATTAGTCTGACAGCCAAGGAAAAGGAAGTGCAAGCCACATCATGAACACTGAATATATGTGGAAGTTTAAGGCTTTCAGAGGTAAATACAGTCCCTGTTGGGAGTCGATTTGCATTGCAGAAAACACAGGCGCTATTGTACGACATCCATCAGCACAGTTGGAGTGCTGTTGGGCCGAGCGAAGCGTTTCACGCAAGGAAACAAAAACGAAGCTCGAGGCAGGGGGACATGCAAATGTGAACTTTTCCCCTCCAAACGCTCGAGTGTTCGCTGCTCTCAAACGAACTCACCCGCGCTCGTCACATTTTGAATCACAACAACATCACCACAGTATTCAGACAATCCTCATTCACTTTTGGACCCCCAAAGTCTCAGATCACATTAAAAAAAGCTGGGATTCATAACATAACTCAATAGGAAAAAACATTTAGGATTCCGTACTATTTTTTGGTCAGTCTAATAAGAAAACAGGCGAAATTGACAATTAAATGCAATCGATCACTTGTTATAGTTTTATTTTTTACTTTATATAACCTCATACAGTCAAACCAAAAATTTATCAGACACCAGATATAATTTTTTTAATCATCAGATTATAATTTTTTTTTTTACTAGTGTTTACTAGTGAATACATTTTGGTTTGACTGTATATTATACATATTGTAGGTATGCATTACCCACTGAATATTATTCATAATGTAAGGTCTACAAAAAACAGGGAATTTCATTTGAAATGCTTTTTTTCCCAAGCATTTTCCAAGAGTTGTTTTAAAAAGGCATATGCTCTGTATCCTGGAAGAATGTGTATCAGCCCATAAAAAGTACTTGGACACTTATGCTACACTTAAAAATGTCATTGCCATATATACAAAATATCAAACCAAGTTAGCAAACAAATGATGCTATATTTTCACTAATGTTTGGCATCTTTTGTATTCAACATATATTTTGTTTTATCATTTTCAAACCTTTTTTTTTTTTTGGAAAACATTTTGTTAGAAGTGTTTTGCTACTATATTTCCATAAATGCACTAATGTAACAATTATGTAACAATAATGACAAATTGTGTATCTTAAGTGTCCAAATACCTTTTGCGGAAAATTTATTTCCGTGTTCAGATATTTCAGTTTATTTTTATTTTTTTTTTATATTCTCAAGCATAAAACAATTTTATACTTGAATTAAAATAATTTGTTGTTGCAGTGCCTTTGAAAAAACAGCATATAATAAAAATACAATGTAGGGTTTATGATTAAGGTTCTGCATATTTCTGCAAGTATTATGACAAAATAATTCCATAAAATCAGTCATATCTACAATATGGTAGAACAGTGTAAAGCAGCTGTGCTAAAATTAAATATGCTAAAAGTAGGAAACAAGTCTTTTCTGATGACACTGCATGCTTTATGGAGCAAAAACACTTATATTCCAGAAATAGCCTTTATTTAATAATTAATGCAAATAAGAAGTGAAGTCAGGGCAAGCAGCAAATGTGGAAAAGCCTGAAGCCAGAGATATTTTCAGACTGAACTACATATGGCAGATTAATAAATGCAATCAATCAGATATATTACTATTATATTACTGATAATTTGATAGTACCGCAAAGCTAAAAGCTTTAAAATAAACACAAAGAAACACACCGGTATGTCCAAAACATGTATGGTGTTACATTTGTTACCTACTGTAAACAAGTTCTGCTGTTCAAATAATAATCTTTCACAATAACGATAAACACTCACTGTAAAGCAAAACGATGGCAAACACCCCTGTAAATGTTTCTGGGGTTTCTTATAATTTAAAGGAATTATTCACTCAAAAAATTTTTTTAAAATTAAAATCTGCTGAAAATTTACTCTTTACCCTCAGTCCATCTAAGAGTCAGAATGAGAGTCCTGATAAACAGCTAATAAAATCATCACACTAATCCACAAGTAATCCACACGACTCCAGTCCATCAATTAACATCTTGTGAAGCAAAAAGCTGCTGTGTTTCTAAGAAACAAATGCTGTTGCTTGTAAACGGTGCTTGATTTGTGCATATTTCTCTCTTGACTCAGACAAGATGACTTTCTTAAAGGAGAAAGCAATATTTTGAATAGTGGACTTATATTTTGCCCAGAAGCAACTGTTTAAAGTTAAAATGTCTTATTGATGGATTTGTTTCTTACAAACACACAGCTTTTCACTTCACAAGTCATTAACTGATGGACTGGAGTGGTGTGGATTACTTGTGGATTATTGTGATGTTTTTATCAGCTGTTTGGACTCTCATTCTGACGGCACCCATTCACTGCAGAGGAGTATGAACTACATATAATATGTAACACATGATTATTAGCCTTTCCTTTCTGGCACAGACACTAAGGTCAACATGGAAACTGATACTGTAAATATAGATATTTTATGTTCTGTAATCTATTTCAAATAAATCTAGCATATGTTGTAGAGGACAGAAGCGAGAGAGAGAGTGTGTGTTTTGTCATAATAATGCTCTCAGCTCTGGGAGGGGTGTGTGTGTGTGTGTGTGATAACAGGCCTGAGTCAGACCGCTGCTACCTGTCAGCTGCGTTTCAACAGCACTCCAACACAAAGCCACAGACAAACCACTGCTATCTTACTGAACAAGACAAAAGCATAAGCACAACAGAAGAAATGAACTCACCCAGTCTACACTCATGGTCCATTAAAAGAATAATGCTCAACACGACACTGAATTATGAGAGCTCACAGACAGCATGTCTGAAACAAGAGTTACAACTCTAAAAATATCTGTTCATTTAACTCACAGCAAAATTCAAGGCCACAAATCTTTGAGGGCTTCTGTAATTACAAGAAGCTACTGTAAATTAAAAGCCCATTTCTGTCAGTGGGTAGTTGACTTTATATACTGAACCTAACTATGTGGTAGTTTCACTGCAAAATACGCGAATAAATTCCTCCCCAGGCATTCATTAACTTAAGTCATTAATTAAATTTCTTTAACAGTTACAATGGCGTCGTGCGCAGCTTCGGTTTGTCGGTTACTGCGCTGAGTTTGTAGCAATGTAGTTTCCCTGAACAACGTTTTGCTCCTTTACTCATGCAGAAGTTTGTTTGACGCTGACTAGTCTTTAAAATGTGTCAGGAGGAGTTCATCCGAGTCTGGAAACCTAAAAAAAAGTTGACGCTTATCCCGACTGTCGTGTGTCTCAGCAGCCCTCTTTCGCCTGGTGTTACTCCAAATGACACTGTCATTATGACAGGCACTCCAGCTGCGCAGTCACTGAGACGCGTGGGCGGGAGCGTCCGGCGCTCTTACGGCCTCTGATTGGTGCATCGCATGAACGAACTAAAATATGATTGGTTTGGAGAAAATGATGGCTTTAGAGAGAGCCAATGGATTCATTGCGGTTTAGAACGTTTGGGATTCTGCCTTGCTATTGGTTGAGATTGTAAACCGACTGACTAATCTGAAGGTGCAAACATTAGTACTAGATAATAACACAGATGGTCACTGTAACGGACTTAACTGCAAGCGATGCAAAAAGCGTGAGAAGACATTTAAGAGAGGCCGGGGCTAGTTGTCACACGTGTTGTATCTCAAACTATAATGTTTTAAGTAAAACAGTATAATAGAAATGTGTGTTTCTCTGTCAGTGGTTTTTATATGTTGGTTTCAACCACGTAGAAAAATGTTTTTCATACAGCTACTGGGCAAACAAGTGAACCACATTGACACATTTAGACAAGGATCAACTTACAATTTTAACTCAAGCTGTCAGGATAAAAATGTCAGGCTGGGGCAAGTTGTCACATGTTTTAAATTTAGATTTGATAATTTGGTTAACCTTTACATTTGTGACCCTGGATCACAAAACCAGTCATAAGGGTCCATTTTTTGAAATTGAGATTTATACATCATCTGAAAGCTGAATAAATAAGCTTTCCATTGATGTATGGTTTGTTAAATATGACAATATTTGGCTGAGATACAACTATTTGAAAATCTGGAATCTGAGGGTGCAAAAAAATGTAAATATTGAGAAAATCGCCTTTAAAATTGTCCAAATTAAGCTCTTAGCAATGCATATTACTAATCAAAAATTAAGCTTTGATATATTTACAGTAGGAAATTTACAAAATATCTTCATGGCACATGATCTTTACTTAATATCCTAATGATTTTTGGCATAAAAGAAAAATCTATCATTTTGACCCATACAATGTATTGTTGGCTAATGCTACAGATATACCCCAGCGACTTAAGACTGGTTTTGTGGTGCAGGGTCACATTTGTGCTTTTTATGTACTCTGTAGGAAATCTGTGATAAATCCTTAGATGTGCTGAATAATATTTACTAATTATGAATATACAAAACAGCAAACTGCAACAAAACAATGTTATCAAATAAGATTTTAATGAAACAACATCATATTACATGCTCAGAATTTAAACATCATGTGGGATCAGAAACAATGATGAATTCTGTTCCAGATATGAATCAATAAGGAATCCAACAAAGGAGTTAAGGTGATTAAATTATTTTACAGACATTTTTATAGAGCAAACACAACTTTGATTACATCAGTACAATGTTTTGAAAAGGATAGTTCAGTCAGATACATTAGGAGGAAGCTTAGATAAAATAACCATGTCCGAAAGACAGACAAATCAAAACACAGACTAATAAAATATGTTTTAATAAACAAAAGTGAGATATGAAAAGGTATCAAGTAAATAAACTAAACCGCTATCAAGTAAAGTACAGAGGATGTAAAGGAGAAACCGCTAAACTCCTGAGTGCATTGTGTAAATAGCAGCACGCACGATGATAAAACCCATCCAATTAACTGAAATTCAGATGAAAGAAAAACAAGAAAAAACAGCTCAACAACTGTGTGGCCTATCCAAACAGAACAGTAAATCCTACTAAAACCCATGTGCATGTTTTTGCAATCAAACTTAAACAGAATACATATCTGCCTCCCGAAATGCGGTGTGTCATGTTTAGGCAGAACTTCAAAATGTCATGCATTAAAGCCAAACAACACCAGTCGAGGTATGCATATTCACACAAACAGAAGAAAAAAAAAGCATACTTTTACGAACAAAGAGATATGATATTGGCCTATTTATAAAAAGCCCTCCAATGTGTCTCGTGATTTTAAGTGCAATCCATTCATAAGTAACTTAAAGTGATGTGCGTAATTTTTGTGATGTAAAAATACTTCATATCCCAGCATTATATGCAGAGACAACTACAAGTAAGCAATATTCTATCCTGATTCCCCTGAAAAGTGCAAAACACTACGTCAGTATCAGGACATTGTTCTGTTTGCACATCATAACCAGCCATCTGACTCAACCAATAGCAACCGTTTAGGGCGGGACTATCTGTTTGACTGACCAATAGCAGAGAGGGAGTGTTTTTTCGCCTTTAATGTTTATAGGTACTAAATGTAGAGTTACAGTAAATAGTGGACTAGCCAAAAGGCCATTACGATTGCCATTTTTAATATACATTTTTTAAATATAATTTGTATTTGAATAAAATACTTCTTTTACTGAATTATTTATTTTACATACGTTTAGAGATCACTGAGAGATTTTAAGTGTAATCCATTCATAAGTAACTTAAAGTGATGTGCGTAATTTTTGTGATGTAAAAATACTTCATATCCCAGCATTATATGCAGAGACAACTACAAGTAAGCAATATTCTATCCTGATTCCCCTGAAAAGTGCAAAACACTACGTCAGTATCAGGACATTGTTCTGTTTGCACATCATAACCAGCCATCTGACTCAACCAATAGCAACCGTTTAGGGCGGGACTATCTGTTTGACTGACCAATAGCAGAGAGGGAGTGTTTTTTCACCTTTAAGGTTTATAGGTACTAAATGTAGTTACAGTAAATAGTGGACTAGCCAAAAGGCCATTACGATTGCCATTTTTAATATACATTTTTTAAATATAATTTGTATTTGAATAAAATACTTCTATTACTGAATTATTTATTTTACATATGTTTAGAGATCACTGAGAGATAGATTACTATAAAATACATTTCCTATGTATCATGACTGTTTTCAGTCAATGATCTTAAAACCGATTCCACAAATTACAGTGAGTTTTTGCAGAAGTAAGAAAAAACTGAGGAAGGCCAACACAGACAGTGACGTCTGAAACATCAAACAGCCCAAAGCAACTACTAAGAAACAGAGCGGTTTCAGTTCAGCATATAATTTTATGCTACAGGACCCCAACGGAGTTGAAATGCAAAATTGCACAGATATTACACCCGTAAAATTTGAACTACATTTGAAAAACGTAAAGCCACAGGTCATCTTATAAATACTCGTCTACTGCGTTAAAACAAGGCAGTAACGCTCATCTCACAATCAAGTGCGGGATCCTGAGGGATGGTAAACCATCTTGATGCTAACTTATTTAAACTAAAAGGACAATATGTTCAGTCCAGCCCAACACCCTTTAGTCAGTGACTGATTTTTGTCAGCTAAACTAGATCTTCGTTTATTTAAGAGGCAAGTGGTTAAAGAGGATCTTGACAACCAAAGGCCCATAGTTCACCACGCATTTAGTGATATAACTGATGGGCAAAGAGTCACGGCTCACAAAGCACCGAGTTCTCCAAAGTGAAGTCATAACGAAAGTTGGCTAGTTTGTCATTTATGTTGTGAGGCAGGGTGACATCTGTTACAAAGGGCAGGCCCGCCTGCATGGCCACGATGTGTGGTGCTAAAGTGAAAGGTATGTCTCCTAGAAGCTCAGGGAGGGCCGGGGTGGCGTCTACAGTGTGTGTTTCTGAGGACATCTTGGCAGACGTGGGCTGGGAGGAAGGCCGAGTCGTCTCTGTAATTCCTCTGTTCCCGGCACTGGATGGCTGAACAAAAAGAAAGAGAATCTGCAGTGAAAACTGAGAAACCGGATCTGTTGAGGAGCAGCACTGTTATTATATTCATCACAGCATGTGTGACTCAACTATTGTGCCATTTACCAAATTGCCACTGTGAGCAAGCTCTTTAAATCCTCATTAATGCTGGTTGAGTTCAGATTTTACTCATTTTCATCAAGTTGGGTGATATATGTCAGATATCAGTTTATTTATTACTGTTATGACTGCATGAATGAGTCAATGAATTTTATGATCTATAAAATCTGGCTCATATCAGTACCCCCAAAAAAGAGCAAAGGCTGCAGCCGCAGAGATGAGAAATCTGGTCTTGTTTGAGGTGGATGAGGAGTCATTACAGGCCTGAAACATCTCGATGAAGGAAGTCACATGCTGTACCACAACTAGAGCTGAACTTCACACTTCAACACAAGTAATGGGGCACACGTGCATAGAGTACATAGATAATAACTGGTTTAAAACGGTTTGTAAATTGGAGTGAATCATTTTTAAAACAATGTAAACAATTCTCATTCAACTACAGTTTGGGGTCAGTAAGACTTAAATTAAACTTACACATAAAATTGATCAAAGGTCACAGTAAAGACATTTATAATCTTACAAAAGATTTTTTTATTTCAAATAAATGCTGTTCTTTTAAACTGTCCAATCATCAAAAAAAAATCTGTTTTCACTGATGATAATAATAAATGTTTCGTGAGCAGCAAATAATCATATTAGAATGATTTCTGGAGAATCATGTGACACTGAAGACTGAAGTAATGAAGCTGAAAATTCAGCTTTATATCACAGGAATACATTACAAATTAAAATAGAAAACAGTTATTTTATATTGTAATAATATTTCATAACATTACTGTTTTTTACTGTATTTTTGGCTTACTGTATTTTACAGCTTTGGTGAGAATAAGACATTTCTTTAAAAAACAAAACGTAATATAAATCTTAAATACATTTTACCAACCCCAAACTTTTGAAAGGCAGTGTAGACTGTAAAATGTACAGTAGTTTGTGTGTAGTGGCGTATTAATCAGCTCAAAAACACCAGTTATAGACACTGTCATTTCTGTGCTTTATTAATTAAGGTCAAATATGACACTAAATGCAAAAAAAGATGCTAGTTTGTCTGTGATTAAACGAGCAAAGCTTTGAGACTTGAGCTGGTGTGAGTTGTGGAGGTGGTTTCACACTCTTACCTTTCCTGTTTGTCTTATATCAATGCCAAACACATGTCAGACAGAGAATAATAATCTATTAATGTCAGTTCTTTACTGTAACATGAGACTGGTAAGGGAGAAGCAAAGCAGAGCAGAGAGGGAGAAGCAAAACCCAAATAACTAGCTGAACTGAATAAGGTGGAACTCTAAACTTCCATACAATGAAAGTGGATGTGATTGAAAGCTGTCAAGCCCCGAGGCTAAAGAGCACAATAAATGCAGTCCATATGAGTTGAGCACTATATTCCAAGTGCTTTGAAACCCTATGATGAGAAACAGACTAAAATTTGATTCATTCAAAATTGAATTCTTGGTCTGGTATGGAGAAGAGTAGCTAGGACATTCTGTATGAATAGCTGCTTTTGTCTTTCAAGGAAAAAAGGAAATCTTAGCAGTCTTGAAAGACACAAGGGTAAGTAACTGATCAGAATGTTCAACTATTCCGTTTAAGCATCTAAATAAGGCTTCTGAATGGCAGCGCTGATAAATTCCACTTTTGTGTAGCTCATAAGACACATTTTGTGGTTCCACTGAGTCCCAGAGCTGCTGATTCAACTCTCTGGTCATTTCTGAGGATGTGCTTTTGTGGTGTTTCAACAGCTATCCTGTGAAGTGTCATTTTGTTCCTGTCAATGTTTGTCCATGTTTTGCATGTGGTGTCAATTTCGTTCCCCTAAAAGTCAGCATGAAATGGAAATTTCAATCATCATTTGTTGCTTATCGTGAGTGAAACAGCTTCTCGAACAAGAAAAAAAAAATGTAGGGTGGGACTTGATTTTGTCCACTGGGAATTGATTGGATCATCAGATCGATGTTGTTTACTGATTGCTGCAATGCTTTCATGTGAGTGACAGGTTGTTGGAGGGATTATTGTATTGCTTGATTTCATTGGGACTTCAACACATTAAAGCACTGTGCAGTTTTTGTGGCCAATGTACCTGTATTTCAGGAACTATGTGACCTCCTTGGAACTCGCATAAGTAATTCTTTGAAAGTTCACATCTAACTGCAAATTGTCAGGCCTCTTTTTTTATGTGGTTTGTCCATTATTTTGTCCACCTAATTGTAAAACGCACTTTTCCTATTCACAAGTCAACTCCAATAACTGCGAAAGCCCCTCTTATTCAAAGAGAAAGAGTGAGACTGAGTGTCTTTCACTAGCCACATGTCTCCAGGCGGTGCTGTGGAACAGACTGCTGAATGGCAGCAGCACATGTTGGCGCTGTTCAGTCCTGCCACCTGGCACCGGTCACACACCCGCTCAGCCAGCGCAACTCAAGGGGCTCTTTCTCTCTCGTCCAGCACACAGCATATGGGAATCACGCCGGCCCGCTAACACTGATTACTCTATGAGCGATCCTTAAGATTTAATTACTCTCTTCAGGATCAGATTGAAAACGTAACTCGATACACAGCTCAAACAAAGAATGTTTGGATGTTTTATTATTCGCCAGATCAAAATCATAAGTTTGGAATTTAAAGGGTTAGTTCACCCAAAAATGAAAATTAGCCCATAAATTACTCACCCTCAAGTCATCCTAGGTGTATATGACTTTCTTCTTTCAGACGAATCCAGTCAGAGTTATATAAAAAATTGTCTTTAATCTTTCACGCTGTTTATTGGCACACAGCGGGTGTTGCATGCTTCAGTCCAAAACAAGTTAAATAAAAAGCACCCATCCATAAAAAAAAAAAATCCACGTTTTGTACTTCCAATTAGTGACCGTTGTTTTGTTTGATCTCTCCCCTGCGTTTCCGCGTGCGTCACTTCTGAGCAGCGCATGCGCAAAGAATGCTGTCATGTTGTCTTGCATTCAAATGCTGTCTGTTATGGGTTATGGGAGGTGATTAGGCTATACCAAATGATTTTGCTGACAAACTTTGGCTCAAAATTACTAAAATAACATGAGATGGTGTGCATTGAGATAACAGCACTGGTTAGTTCAGGTATCCAATCACATGATCTGTTGAGGCAAAGTCACATGACTTTTTTTGATGCACACTGAGGAATT